>NW_027494934.1:0-84978 GCF_021521415.1 Bidens hawaiensis
TATAGATACACATGCGGCTAGTTTTTCACATTGTATTAAGATATTTCCTTCTATATAGCTTATACATACGAGTAATTTATATTACCGCTTCTTCCTTCACGTATCTTTGATATATTTAGGGGGTGGTCAATAGTGTCGTGGTTGATTAAGAGATTTACTTATGTGCAGAGGATTTGATTTGTCTTATTTAGTGGAGCTTATAAACAAAACAATACCAATAACTAGTGAAATTTGAAACAATAAGCACACATAGATATAACGTTGTATATGTAGTCAGTTTGATCGAGCTATGTTTATAATCGAACTACATAGACCTTGATTTATTTTCGAAAGAGGATCAAATTACGATTATACGAGACATCTATTTATAGCAGTCTAATTAGGGCCAAAGCATAACTTGGTCTATTCACTAGTGTTACAATCTGGTTCTCAATGTTTATCTATTAGTGTAGTGAGCATCAACTCATATGGACTCTCTACTGACTTGCCTAAGTTGACCATGAGAAACGTAACTTGACTCGTGATTATAATGCTCAAAGCTGAAACTAAATTAATATAAACTCCAACATTGACATAACCTTATGCATATTCATAAGCTAACCGATGACATGACGTTATGACCCCCACACGTCCACACCCTATACACCCTAACTTATTCTTCCGCAAACAAGGTTTTTGCTTTCATTAGGATGAAGAGGGTGCTTCCCGGAGTACCAAACTACCCAACTGGAAATAAACCAGTGATCAATGGGTTACACCTCACGTTTACCCAAGTGAATCCAATAGTACCTTATTTCATTTTTCCACACAAAGCGATTAATGATTGTTCATTGGAAATTATTTCGTGTTCATGAACCCGAATTATTTTCTCGATTCCTTTTGCTGAACCAATTGGGCGGTACTTTAAAGTACCAGATCAACCCGAATGCATTTCCAGATTACAACCCCTTCATCAAAGGAAATACATCAATATGAACACTGGTCTAACTTAACAAAATATTTCACTTGACCAAATAAACCATTAAGATCTTGACACCCGGCACCAATGAACACCGAGTGCACAATGAGCCAATGACAGCATGACACAAAATAAGAAAGGACCACAAAACCGAGTCACACAGGCAACATCGAGTGCACAATGCCACAACAAGCTAATGCCACAAAATAAGAAAGGACCACTAAAATGAGTCACATAGGCAACATCGAGTGCACAATGCCACAAAATAAAAAAAGACCACTAAAACGAGTCATGCAGGCCGTTATTAGTTTTAAAAAATTATTACGGGCTTTTTTTATTATGCAGTTTCTTAGTTTTTAAAAGGTTATTGATTCTCAGACCATTTTAATGTATGATCTGATAATTAAACTAAAAAAAATAAAATTCTCTCTTATTAAGAGATGAATAATGATTATATAATGTAGGTGCTCTATCAAATATAACTAAAGTGGATATATATTACAACATAGATAACTTTCTAAATATAACTAAACTAATATAAACATGAAAATTACAAGTAGCACGGTGCAGCTTATTCTTCGTTTGCCTTCTGTTTTGATGAAATTACTACTTTTTTAATAGAATATAAGCTTGACTACAATATAGATCTAACCTACGTACCCCCAATCACACCAAAGACACTCATAAACATAGTACTAAATCCTACCTAATAATCTGTTACATTAGTTAATGTAGGTTTCGATCCATTTGGATCAAGCCGATTTTACAATTATAAGACGAAAGGGGCTAGGGGCCGGCTAGCCCTAACCATTAGAGCCAGTTCGTTTAATTGTTTTTTGTTGATTAAGTTTAACAGGCTAACCCTAATTGTATTTGTCTATACATTCATCTACTTGTACTTCAATCAGTTGTAGAAATAATGAAAAAGAAACCCTAGTTGGTAGCCCGTGGACGTAGGTTAACTCTTTGTTTACTCATTTTGTTAATTAAGTTGTTTTAGCTAATTAAATTTCAGTTTATTGTCTGTATATAACAAGTGTTAACAATTATATATAATTTATATAATTAATTTGAATGTTGAAACTTCAACCCAGAAAGATATTGGAGAAGTGGTCCCTGAAGAGAAATTAATAATTATGAAACCCTAGGTTGCCTGCTTAAACCCCTACTCACACTAAAATTGAAGTGTGATGAACTCATGGGAGACTACTGTACTCTATATAAAGTTTCAATAGAAAATACAAGTTATTATGTGTAAAGTCACAAACCAAATGGTCCTGCTTCTTGGGTCAAGATATCATAAACCCTAAAAATATATTTTATTTATTTATTTTTAGAAGCAGCTAGAAAACCATCTAATTTGACTGTGCCATTTGGCACTAATCCTAAAACCTTTTTCCATGGTTATTGCAAGAATAATTTGAGAAGAGTTTATATATGTCAGACTTTGTATATGGGGGAATCAATGATGATATATGCACATTACTAAAAGGCATCAATATTAATGCGGCGCACGGCAATGCTGTGGGAATTCGGTCGGTATCAGTTTAGTTCGTTACGCTATATTTTCATGATGTTTAGAGTTCAATATTGTTCACCGCTTTCTTTTCTTGGTTCAGCTAAGAGTTTGTTGGAATTGAATCAATAGACTCTTAACAAATAATACAAGGTATAAGGCAAATTGTGTAGAGATTACATGAACGAAAAACTGTACATAATACACATTCAAAATATTTGAAGTGAAAAGTCGAACGATTAAAGAAAATATATGATGCTTCTCTAATTTGTATGATTTGTTAGACTAACAACACAAATTCGTTTCATGACATATATCTTTATATTGAAGGGATTGTGTACAAGTGCATAAATTTATGAAGAAAACCAAGCATCATACCCACATAAAGGTTATGATAGATGTATTCTATTTGAATAACATAACTGCTGAATAATTAACTAAAGATCAAACCAGACCAATAGGGGTTTGGTCTAGTGGTCTCTCTAATGTGTATATAAGCTGCCTATGAACCAAGTGATTGTGAGTTCAAGTCTTAATTCCTAAACCAGTGTGTGAGTTTAGAAAAAGAAATTAGATCAAATCAGTATATATCATAATCCAAATAATGGGGAAAAGGGTCTACTAATCCTAAGGCACCCCCAAACTTAAACGGCCTTTCGACGAAAAACTCAAATGGCCGTTTAAGGGTAGGGGACTATGACAAAAGCCCTAACCTTCAAACGGCTGTCGGTCTCAAACAACCGTTTGCAAACAGTGTGGCCGGGATTAGATTGTCAGTGGCATGTGTATAGTAACACCTCTTGGAGGAATTATGCAGTTAATTTATATTCCATCCTGACGTAAATCTTCTCATCTGTTCTTCCTTCTCGTTTTAATTTCCTGTTGGTTCTTGCAGCTTGCCTCAACTGATCCACAGCTTCCCTTAAAGCAATCTTCTCCAAATGAACCTAGAAATATTAATAGGTAATATTCTGGTAGCATATCAAGTGACTTCCAAGCTCATGTGAACCCTTAAAGCTATTTTTCTACCAATCACTACAAGTGCTAAGATAGTGTTAACAATATGTGTGTATACATATATATTCATGGAGAGAGAGAGAGAGAGAGACTGCTTTAAGTGTTGGTGTGTGTATTTGATTTTGATAGTTAAAAGACTTAACACAGTTACCTTATTGTTGGATTTGTTTATGGATATGAATCCTTGTCAAAGATAATGAAGTTTTAAGAATACATATTAGAGATAAGTGTTACATATGCTCTTGAAGAATTTGTGTAGGAACTAAGAAGTCTGTCCTTTAATCTCAAGCCATCAAACTCTAGTGAAGATTACTTGGAATGATTTCTCATTTTACAACTGTTGGTAGATCTTGCTGCAGCTTCATCATCACTTTCTTTAATTTGGTTGGCAGCCGCTCTCTGTCTCTCAAATTCCCTATACTTATTCAAGTACCTCATAACCGCATTGGAGCCGTCATCAAACCCTAAAGATGCAAGAGCCCAACAGATATCGTCTCCATTTACCGTCTTGCGATTCTCCTTGTGACACTTTTCAGATGCCTCCCCAGTCACAAAACATATGAACTCGGTGGCGCACTCTTGCATCGTCTCTTTGGCTTCTTTGGAGATCTTGGCTGTGGGTGGTAGGATCTGTTTCATGATTCGCCCCACATTCGCTATGGGCAGCAAGTTATCATGCTCATCCACCATACCCTTCTCCAGATTTAGTCAAGATTTCCTAAAACACATACACACATTTCACTTATAATTACTTATATAGCATATATGTACATACGTGTTTTTATGTGTAGATTAGATAGATATATTTGCTAGGACATATTTGAGGGCTCTTTGTAGGCAACATATTCTTTTCTAATTGGAAGACTAGAGTTTTTAAATTGATATTTTATGTTTTTGAGCAAAAAGTGAATCATGGGAGACTACAACAAAATAGGAGGAATAAGGAACTCATTAATAAGTTGAGATGAATATAAAGATGCTCTAGTGATATAAAAAGAAAAAAAATATGACACTACTAAATGAATGCTCCATGAATCACATTCCTTAATATGGATTCCTCTAATATCATTTCCACTAGTAGAAAATTATCATTTTAAAGATTAGTTTTATGGTTCTGGCAATCCATAAGGATGATGTGTAGACCATTTAACAAATATAAAGTCATGTTTGAGTCAATCCACATTGATATAGTCAGATTATAAGTACTTGGATAACTCTTGAGAGCATTACATAGCCTGTATCTACAAGGGAAAAAATGATGTAATATGTTGTTTGGTCCTTCAATCTTTGATACAAAACACCCTCCTAAATTCAACCCGGTTTCAAAAGAAAACCTGTTCTAATGTTGGATTGGTGTGCTTTAACCAGACTCTGTTTGCCACAAAAAAATCCAGGGTTGAATCGATACGAACACAAACAGAAAAACACACAAGAAGAATATACTAGATAACTCCCGACATATTGAGGATTTGTGATACTCAATAAGTCAAATAAACACACATAAGTGGGTTGCAACCCATTTTCATTGTAATGTTTATAAAAAAATTAAACTATGAAAAAGAAATTGTTAACTGCGAAATTGAACTCTCACCATGTAGGAAGTGACATTTTAACTTCCAACACCCTGGTACTACCAATCCAAGATCCTTTGGTAAGTAATGCTAATATGCTAGAAAGAATTTTCTTTAAACTAAATTGTGTGATTCTATATAGTTATCAACCACTTTTTTTTATATATATTTTTTTAATTCATAAGATAGGTTTTTTGATTATATATAATTGATAAGTATCATATTAATTTTACAAGTCACATTTTCCATGCCTAATATGTTGCAAGTGCAACATTTGAAACTTTTACCTATTTGATAAAATGAAATGTGAGACATTAAATTGAATATAGTGCAAATTTTTACATGGATTATATTTGAATTACAAAGATGCATACACCCTTCACTTGTAACTCACCAATCTCTTCATATCTCCTTACAATTCTTTATTAGAAAGTGTATGGACATAAAATGTCCACATACATCCGCCTACCTTTTTAATGGATATAATATGAAAACTAATTAACACAGGCTTACGGCTTTGTCCCTTAGATTGGAAACCAATAATCCTTCTTTTTAAATTGTTAATTAGGTTATAAAGCTATGATCCCATCTTATATAGCTATATCACATAGATTAATCATATGTGACATTGTGTCAGCAAGTCACTAGCTAGACACATTTATTTGCACATACACGGCTTGTGATTGGTGAAACTATTGATAAAGTACCAATGGTATCCAGATGATGGGATTTTGCCATATGGCGTTTCTTCTCAGGGTTTCAGGTTTGAACCAACAAATGTATGTCACTAAAAAGAGGAAAATCACTATTCTAGGATTGAGCTTGATTAAGGAAAGTTGATAAGTGTTATGACCTTTTGAGATAGATACCGTTGCTACCAACTAATGCCAATTGGCACAGTGAATCCTTTTGAAAAACGATCCAATACTTCTAAGGGTAACATTAAATACTCCAATATTCCTAAATATTAGTTTATATATAATCTGGACTAATTAATTTGTATATATAAAGCTAGATTTGTTATTTATGTTACTTTAGGGATAATTGTGTAATATTATAATAGCTAGATTTGTTACACGTACACTTACGAATCATCATGGCCTTGAATAATGGAATCCCGACTCCATTACCAAAATTGACCGGACAAAATTACTATCATTGGCATATCCAAATACGAGTGTTATTTGAATCACAAGAACTTTGGACGATAATTGAAGAGGGATACAAAAACTAACAGAATTCATGGCATTGGTCATTCTAGTGATCATAGAGAACACATTGAACGGGACGGAAAAGCCTTATATATCTTGTTTCAAGACGTGAATGAAAAACGTTTTTAAGCAAATCTCAACTTGCAAAGCATTGAAAGAGGTTTGGGATATTCTATACACAAAGCATATAGGGGAGAACAAATTAGTGGACTGAAAATTAATTACATACTCTACGGAGTGAACTTGATGGCTTGAAGTAGAGACTCTTAAGTGCGTGTAAATGATTGTGTAATTGTATGATTGTATTGATAGCCGCAATTACGGTTTTACAAGATAGAGAGTCATATACTTCGCCAATATTTACATAATACTGCCAGCTCTAACATTTGTTAATTACATTGTGTCTAATATTCTCCTGCAAACTAAGGACGGGAAAAGACCTGTTACTTGGAGCTTTTAAAAACCTAAATATATGTGTTTGTAGCAGCGGCTTTGTAAAGATGTTTGTGATTTAATATTATGTGGATATCAATTGTACCCTTAGCTTTCCTTGTGCAACTTTTACGTGAACAAAGTGAATCATTTTCAACATGTTTTTTTTTTATTGCGTGGAAGCTTGGGGTGACTAAGTTGCAGCACTGAATAAGTGATGGTTGGCATCAATTTGATAACCAAGTTGAGATGCCAATCTTAGGTCCAAGTTGAATTGCATGATATAAAACAACTTATCTTAAAGGATCGTTATGTCCTATGACAATCATTAGGTAAAAGTCATAATGTTATGTAAGGTTATTTGATGCGTGCAAAATATTATATATAACCTATCAATAACACAAGTTTTTAAGTTTCTAAAAGAGAAAACTATGATTTGCCTCCTTGTATAAATTCTTCGGGGCACCATAAAGCCCTGAAAACTAAATTGTGCTTGTTGTACCCTTATCTTTCTCCGGCGGGCTCACTGTTGCTCCTATCGTTATTTGACCGTCGTTGACTTGTCAAAAAAAAAGGGTTGAAATGACTTGTCGAAAAAAGGTTGAAATGACCATTCTACCCCTAAACATATACTTAATTATAAAAAGGAAAATTGGATATTAATAATCCCAACTATCAACTATTGGTCAATAATAATCCCAACTAACGATGTGACCGGTGATAATCCCAACTATCAGTTTTGTTACCAATAACAGTCCCAGTTAAATAAAACAGTTAACTCCGTTAATTATTGATGATATTGCGCGTGACGTGGCATGTGGCTGTTAAATAGGGTGGTTATTGTTCCAACTGGGTTGAGCTGGATGGGTTAAAAATTTTAAATACAAAATTTTGCATCAAACATGATTCGAACTCGGGACCTCAGCCATCAAATCTGATGTTTATGTCTTTGCCAGCTGCAATAAATGAAATCTGATGCTAAAGTGTCGGTTTAAAAGTTTAAATATCTTATCTATGTTTGTATACTTTTGATATAATTGATTTCTATAAACTTCTAAGTATTACTTTCACTTAAGTTTTCGGTTAACTTATTATATGTCATTAATACTACTTTATAAAATACTATGTATTTTGTAAAAACTTGAAGATCAAATCCAACATCCCAAAGCTAAAATCAATAAGTAGTTTAAACATCCAAATATTACAAAATAAGGAAACTGGTTCATGCATCTAACCATAATAACCCAAAAAGTCGAAAACCAAAACTCATCCAAAATGCCAAATAGATATCTTGTTCAAAACATCCAGATATTACAAAGTCATTGAATTATTTCAAACATAATATTAAATTATGGTTATGTGATAGAACTTGATGCTTGGGTTGATTGTTGAGTTTCTTGTAAAGATTGAAACATGTTCCAACCACCATCTCCTTGACCTCTCCTGCTCATTCCCCTACCCCTGCCCCTGCCACCTCTTGTTGAAGTACCTGCACACTCATTCAAAATAAAAATTTTATTAGAATCAGGTTCAATTCTTGAGCCACTTTTCGGTCTCCCCCTCGATCTTACTGTCTTTGGTGTAATTAAAGTTTGACCCCTATTAGGACATCTCCTAATGTTATGATCTTTAGACTTGCAATTGCTGCATCTCATTTGCACTCCATGTTTTGTCAATTTTCCTGGTCGTTTGGGATCCTCGTGTGGATCCTTCTTCCTATTCTTCTTTGGTCTACCGGGACCAATTTTGATTGGAGGAGGGTCCAAAGGGAAATCAATGGGAGGCCAATATCTATCACTAGGCAAAGGAGGGATTGCGAATGCATAGGACTTCATGTACATTTCCTTGGTATAATAATCATTAACAAACTCCTCAACATTCTTGTGCATGAACCCAGCTACTGCACATGCATGGTAACATGGTATACCGGTTAAATCCCATTTTCTACATGTGCATTTTTTATTAACCAAATCGACACAAACATCATCCAAGTCCTTAACTTGGAACACATTAATTGACGATAGGTATACAACACATTTATAAGCTTTATCTTTCTCCCTATCAAGTTTCTTTTGTATCCTAGGACAAACAATGACATCCTTTTGGCCCATTGCTTTCTGCATTTTAGCTATTCTTGTCATTATTGCTACCCTTATGTCCTCTAACATGTTAAGAATGTGTTTAGATCTAGACTTAATAATATATCCATTAAAAGTCTCTGCCATATTACTGACAACGACATCACATTTAGTTTCAATATCAAGAAAACACCTGCAGAAGCATCTTGGATTTTGATTGATGAAAGCTTCTGTTGCATCAGGTGAAAGAACTCTCATCTCTTTAATTGCATTTTTGTAGTCGGGCTCACAATAGGCTCTAACAGCTTTCCAAAATAGTCCCTTTAAATCATCACCTTTGAATTTTTTATGCCAATTTGCATAGATATGCCTAGCACAATTTCTATGTTCAACATTTGGCCACACTGTCGCAACTGCATTAATAATCCCTGCAAATGAAAAACAGTTTCATTCATTAGTTGACTAGAAAAGTATGTCTAAAGTAGGACATGTCCAGTAGCTTTTATCTATCTCAAAGTATATATCTAAAATACAATATAAAGCACTATCTGGTAACAATTAAAGCATATATCCCATATGTATCACACATGGGATATATCTTTTTAAATCAAAAAAGAAAGACTTCATAATTGAAACTGATTTGACTAAAAGTACATATCCCATGTGCAATTAGAAAACAGATGCAAAAGTCCAGAAAGAGAAAGTGTCATAATTTAATTGTTTGTATATAAATTAGTTGAGACTTGAGACATTCTGTTAATGTCCAATTGAAAAACAAAAAAGTTGCATCATGTCATGTAAAAAGCTAAAAGAGACCAAATAAAAAAGCAATTCATACCTTCTGTTGATCAGATATGAGTGTCCAACCCTTCCCACCATCATTTAAAGCTAAACAACTTTTTAACTCCATCAAAAACCATGCCCTGGTGAATTAACATCATTGTTTATACTTTTTTCCTCTAATGTCATCTTCCTCACTTTCCCCTGGTGAATTAACATCACCTTCAGACTCCTCGTAACTAGATCATTAACAGCTTATTCATCTGCTCCTTTTAAATAACATTCAACCAATTCTTCTTTATTAACCTTTTCTATTTCAACAACGGATTCTAACCACTCGTCATCATCAGTATCTGATTCAGAACCAATTCTTTCATCACGACCACAATCCTCAAATTCTTCCACATAACCTTCATCGCTATCTTGGTCTGAACCAGACATCGAATCACTCTCAAACAACGCGAATCGAACGAACAACCTCTTGCTCGAACAAAAAAAGCAGACGCAATCAAAACATAAATAATGGAACGATTCTGATATAGTGAAATCGTCACTATAGAATCGATTGCAAGAACAAAAAGGGTTGAAAACTTACCTTTTTCTTTGAGAAGATTGAAAGTTAGAAGAGCCGACTGTAGATTGAACTAGGTTAATTTTGTTATATGATCTGTACATTTAAGATTTAAAATAAAATGAAAAGTCCACCTCACCACCAACTAATCACCACATCACGCGCACGGAGTTAACTGTTTTATTTAACTGAGACTGTTATTGGTAACAAAACTGATAGTTGGGATTATCACCGGTCACATCGTTACTTGGGATTATTATTGGCCAATAGTTGATAGTTGGGATTATTAATATCCAATTTTCCTTATAAAAATTATATTGCATAATCGTATAGATGATGGGGTTCGAACCCCAACCTTTAGTTTAACAACACACAAAACCTACCATGTGAGCTAATCTGATGTTTGGTATAGTTGTATAATATGATATATATATATATATATATATGTGGTAGGGTTAATGTAAAAAACAATATTTTTGTGAGAAAAATAAGAATAGATCTAGGCCATTGGATCTATAATCAAGTGGTTGAGATTTGGTAGTTTCTAAATAATTGTATTGTTTCATATTTACATTGTATAGTGTCATATTTAGGTGGTTTGTTTTATTTTAAAGCTCTTCTCACACTTCTCACAAAACAATTGTTTTTTATTTGAACTCTTTTATACACACACACACACACACACACACTTGGCTAAATGCCCGTGTGACACACGAGCCCAATAAAAATAAATGTGAATACATCAATTTTGAAATTGTAGTATAGTTAATGATATATATGACATAAAATACAACAATAATATTAAAAAAGTTATTACAAATTTTAAACATTTCTTTGTACACAACATTTGATGTTGTATTTGAAAGATTGCCATCATTATCTAAAGCAACAACTTTGACGCCATCTCGTCTTGTAACTCTTGATAATGCAACATACAATTGGCCATGAGTAAAAACAGGCTTTTTCAAAAATAAACCAACTCTTGATAGTGACTGTCCTTGACTTTTGTTTATGATCATTGCAAAACATACGGCGAGGGAGAATTGTCTTCTTTGTAGTTTAATGTGTAGTTTTTTGTCAGTAGGTATCAAAGTAATTCTTGGAATATAATGACGATCTCCAATGTGACTTCCGGATATAATTTCTACCTGTATAACACGATTGCCCAATGACACCACTTTTAATCTAGGTGTTTGAAGATATAATTTTTTTTAATATGTCTCATCAACTATATGTCAACCCTTTTTATAACATGGATAATAAACCTATTCTAAGGTGTTTGAAGACATGAAAGTAAGTGTCATGTTTAGAGAATCAAGTTTTTAACTATTTTGTTCTAAAATCAAATCTTTATTGTTTGAATAAGGAAATCTTAGAAACTATTTTAAAAAGTTAACCATATGAAATATGAAGAAAAGGGTTCAAATAAAAAGAAGTTGTTTCCTAGGAATGGTAAGAACCAATAGAATTTTGACATTTGACATTAAAACCTTTGGTGAAAGAATAATTCTAGGAAACTATGTCGGTTATAATGATAAAAGAGTAATTCTAGGAAACTATGACGGTTTTTGGTAATTTTAAATCTCAACCATTGATTGATATGTAACATCACGGAAATTTTGAGCCAAAAATGTCAACTTTTCAAAGTTAAGGGACCGAATCCGTCAAAATCCAAACTCCGGGGACTAAAATGTAAATTATGTTGTCTTGTCCTATCGCGATACGCGACGAGATAAAAGACAAGCCCATCGCGTACCGCAACGGGGCTTAGTCAAAGTTTCTAGAAGTGGTCAACAGCGATACGCGATCGCTGTTGAACCTACGTCATCGCAAACCGCGATGACGTGAACTGACACGTCTGACACCTTTTCACCACGTGTCCACACGTGGCATGTCGCCCGCCACATGTTAACACGTGGCACAGCGTCGCAGACCTACGTTGTGACTCATTTGGGCTACGTCGCGCTACGCGACGGGGTCCTTGGTACCCGTCGCATACCGCGATGGGATCCCATAAATTGCCTATAAATAGCAGCCTCGGGTCTTCACATTTTCACACCAAATTCTTCATACTTCTCTCTCTCTAAACATCTCACTACACCTCAAAAATCGTGCCTTCGATCTATCTCGATAAACGTGCCCAAATCCTCGTTTTTCCGATGACGTGTATATCAAGAAGGTGATCCCGTACCGACGTCCTGACGATCACTTCGAAGTACGTGCCGTGAAGTGTTGGTACCTCAAGAAGCGTGCTGATGTGAAGTGGCGATCAAAGCGAGTGTTGAAAAGACTAAGCGGCGTAGAAGTGCTCCTCGGGTATCTAGAGATTTATAAGCCGAGTAAAGGTAAGTTTAATGCCCGACTAAAGTAATAATAAAATATTATAAAGGCTTAATGCCCTAAGTCGGAATTATACTCGATGATTATAAAAAAGAAAATAAATAACAAAGAAAAGAAAAGAAAGAAAAATAAAAAGTATATACATATATATATATGTGTGTATGATGATATATATATAATTCTTTGTTATTATTATTATTTAAGTTTAAAGAGTATTCTTAAATAATAAAGAAAAGAATACGTTTATTAAAGAAGAAGAAACGTAGGGTTTTTATAATAAACTAAAGGTTTATAAACAATACTTTTAAACTAAAGGTTTTCAAGTAAACGAGAATTGAACTAAAGGTTCATCGAGGTAAAATAAAGACTAAAGGTCTTAAGCCGGATTTTATATCCGACTAACAAATGGTTATACTCGTACTATAGGTGCGAGTTACAAGAAAGAGACGCAAGGACGATGTTGGAAACCGATCCCGATCAAAGGTGAATACGCCCCACTTTTACAAACTTGTTTTCAAACAAATAAATGTGTTATATGTAAAACTTTACATGAGACCAAGTGTCTCTAAAAACATTATGAATAAGAGTAAAAGCCTAGTCCTTAGGCTGTAGTATACGTTTGTCTATATCCTTACATATGTGGTTAAATGCGGTGGGCACATTACACCACGCCTGGTCACGACCTCCAGCCACGATGGGCCGAACCAAAGTATGTTCGAGTGAGAATGACCTTGTGTATATTTATGGTACCTAAGTACGTCGAAACGCTGCGGTGTTTTTCTGGGGTGACCTACTGTAGAGACTCGAGTTTATAATGATGTTGTTTTAACTTTGTTATTCCTAAGCCAAGATGGGCCGAGGCTTGCGTAACCCTCGAGGGGTAACAAAGTAAAAGAAAATATTTTTGCGTTAGCATATTCACCAGCAATCATTGCTGACGTATTTTTGTAACATTTTTAAGGTAACCAAGAATAGAGCTTGAAGGACGAAGGCTCAAGAATCATATGGCTCGGTTATTTTGTTGAATATTAAAATATGATGATTTTGTTAAACACTTATAAACAAGTAAATCTAAACGAGACTTTCGTCTCGTCCTTTTGTAATGTAAATCTTTAACTTTAAATCCACATGTTTTATAAAGTCTTCCGCTAATAACCCGTAACTCTGATTTATATACAAATTTGGTACCAACTATCGAGTTACAGTCCTAGGCCTAAGATGGGGGTGTGACAGGTTGGTATCAGAGCCATCGATCTTAGCGAATTGGGTATCATAAAATAATACCCAAGCTTCGTCCAAGCATTGGAAATATATTACTTGTTTATTTGAATAGGGATAAGATTGGTTGGTAACCCTTTCTTTCCCTCTCTACATTCTGAACCACTCACCAAAGATGTCTTATGAGAAATTAATGGAGTATTATGATCGTTAAGCAAGAAGAGCAAGAAAATACTACAAATTCCCAAAAGACGTCATGAGTGAAGATTACTTTGAGGCTTTCTTCAGCCAAGACCAATACATTGAACGTCCTAAACCAATATACTTCCCTGGAACTGAGCATTGTCCAATCGAATTACCCGATAGTCCACCACCACAAAGAATCGAACCACCAAGACACTCAAGTTACCATCCACCAACAATGCCCATATACCATCCCTCTGAAATTCCGACGTACCACCCATCGGCTATCCCGACTTATCAACCATCGGTGACCCCGCAATACTTTCCCACTGGATACTTACCAAATTCGCACCCATCCTATGCCTTCCTTTAACCGACCAATAAAGGAAGAACCGAAATCTCCATCCTCCGACTGGATGCAATGCCACTCCAATCAACGAAGGTGGCATACTGGAAGCTCCACTGCTCTCGAAGTCAACTCGCGACCCAACAATGGCGAAGGATCATCCCGTAAACCAAGAGTGAGGGTAATGATGCCTTACGAGAGTTTCAAAATGCCCGAAATGATCAAAGAGACCACCCAATATATGGAAGAGGAAGAAGAGCCTTTGGAGGAAGAAGAAGAGGACCCCGAAGAAGAGGAGGACCCTGTGGAAGAATCCGAACCGGAAGAAGAGCATCCCGACAATCCTAACGAGATATCAACATCCATGGATGGATCACTCACTTCCCACAAACCAAGCTACGATTCCGTCGATCCGTATGTTTAGTATCTTGAGAAGATCAAGAACCAAGCTTCGTCAAGCTTCCCACCGTTTCAAGGTGTAATTCCAACTGAAGAGGAACAAGCCGATGAGATTCGTGAGCAAAACAAAGCTGCAAAAACTTTCTTCTACCTCGCATCTGACATGACTGAGGTCCCGTATCCTGAACCGAGGAATCACTACGAGATGGTGACATTGGGTTCCCGCGACCCACCTCCACAGTATGGATACCCCGACGTAGTCCCGCAATCATATGAAGAACACCTGGATCGCGCTCTGCATGAGACTGATGAATGGAGGAAGAAGGTGGTTGAGGAAGGGAAGAAAAAGAAGAAGATGGGAGAGAAGCTTCTTCACAAATGCAACAAACTAACGAGGGTTGTTAAGAAGTTTTTGAAGGACTGAGATGATGGTGGTGATGGCGTGTTTCAAGAGATGAAGTGTATGTGTGTAATCTAGTTTGTGTGTAATGTGTTAAGTGATGTATGGATAAGAATATATATACATCGAGTATGAATGTATATATATATATGTGGTGTTGTAATAATCCTTGTATATACCTTGTAGGGTATATACAAATGTTGAAATAAGATGTGTGTTTAATAAAGAACATTCGTTAAATTTCAGATATAAAAGAATAAAACGCAAAGATAATATGTCTCAACAAAGTAATAACTTTGAGGCTTCCCGAAAGGAAGCCGAAAAACAAAAAGAAAAAGGAAAGGGAACCGAAAACGAACAAGAAGATCCAATTCCCGAAAAATTTATGGATCGAATTCAAAAGATGATTAAAGATGCAGTTAGGGAAGAATCCATGGCTAGATCTCAATCTAGACAAACAAAACATTCTCACTCAGCTAATCCTTCCCGAAAATATGTTTCTAAACCTCGATCTAGACCTTCGCATAGAGAGGAAAGTGTTCATGAATCAAACGCTGACAGTGGCGCTCGTCAAGAAATCAAGAAGCTCAAAATAGGTGGGTGTTCGTTCAAAGACTTCAAGTACTATGGGCCGAAAGAATTCCACGGTGATAAGGGAGCCATCACGACCGTTAGGTGGCTTGAAGAGATGGAGACAATCGTGATTACGAGCAAGTGTTCGGAAGAAGAAAAGATTCAATATTCTGCCCTGATGTTTAAAGGCGAGGCTTTAGAATGGTGGAATACTTTCATGATGAGTAGAGGAAGGGAGGTTATGTACAACATGTCATGGAGCGAGTTTAAGGAGTTGCTGATGTCGAAATTCTATCCGATGCATGAAACGGACCAGATTCAAACCAAATTTCTATCTCACAAGGTTGTTGCTTCGTGAGTATAATACAAAATTCCACGAATATTGTCGTTTGGTTCCCCAGTTGGTTACCCCGGAATCCAGCAATGTCACACGCTATATATGGGGATTACCACGAGAGATTCGTGACATGGTGAGGTCACACTTGCCACAAACCGCTGACTCCGCGATGGAGTTGGCTGGGTATTTAATGGGCGGAATGATCCGCAATAAAGAAGAGGACAAGAGGGTCGTGACAACGCAAGACCCGAAGAAGGAAAGAAATACCCGTCTCAAGGGTAAAGGAGTTGACCAACAAAGGTCTGGCTTCAACCCCGGTATCCCACAATGCAAAATTTGCAAGAAATAACATAGGGGTCGATGCCACTTAACTCCACGACTTTGTGAATCATGTCAAAAACCCGGCCACGCCACGGCCGATTGTTGGAAGAAGAAGATGACCTGCTACAACTGTAAGGAGATGGGACATATTAGTTTCGAGTGTCCCAAGAATAAGCCCGCGACCGGTGCTGCGGGTGGTAGCGGTCAAAAGAACGAGCCCAAGAAGGGCAATGCAAGAGTCTTCGTCTTGGATACAAAGAAAGCGGCCGACACACCGGAAACCATCACCGGTACGTTCCTTGTTAACAATACCTATGCTAGAGTCTTGTTTGATTTAGGAGCCAATTTAAGTTTTATAGATTATAAATTTTGTAGTCTATTAAACGAACCTTTAGTCAAACTTAATAAAACTCTAAGCGTCGAGACCGCTAATGGCGAAATTATTAAAATCTCCGAAGCTCTAGATAACGGAAAAATCTTATTGGCTGGTTATGTTTTACCTATTCAATTGCTACCTATGACTTTTGCTGGTTTTGACGTTGTATTGGGTATGGATTGGTTATCCAACAACCATGCTCGTATCCTTTGCGATAGCAAGACCGCAGAACTTCGAGCCCCTGACAGACGTACCATACGAATCGAAGGGGATAAAGACGCTGGCCAAGTTAGCCTAATCTCCATGGTAAGGGTTAACAAATTTTTGAATCAAGGATGCTTAGCGTTCATGGCCTACGTCACCGAAGAATCAAAACCCAAAGAAATCAAAGACGTTTCTATAGTTTCCAATTTTGCCGATGTCTTTCCTGATGAACTTCCCGACATTCCTCCCGATCGTGAAGTAGAATTTAGGATCGATCTTATTCCTTGAACTGCTCTGATCGCCAAAGCTCCTTATCGCCTTGCACCAACCGAGATGAAAGAATTAAAGAAACAACTTTACAAGCTTCTCGAGAAAGGATTCATACGACCAAGTTCATCACCATGGGGAGCGCCGATACTTTTTGTCAAGAAGAAGGATGGATCCATGCGAATGTGCATCGACTACCGAGCTCTCAACAAAGTTACAATCAAGAATCGTTATCCACTTCCGCGAATCGATGATCTGTTCGACCAACTTCAAGGTGCTAGCTTCTTTTCGAAAATCGATCTTCGTTCCGGCTATCACCAACTCAAAGTTCAATCCGAAGATATTCCGAAAACCAAATTTCGAACACGGTACGGCCACTACTAGTTCACCGTTATGCCATTCGGACTTACTAATGCGCCGGCTGCGTTCATGGACATGATGAATCATATTTGTAAGCCTTACTCAGATAAATTTGTGATCGTATTCATCGACGAAATATTAATTTATTCCAATTCTAAGGCCGATCATGAAAATCACCTTCGAACGTTACTTGAAATTCTTAGGACCAAGAAATTGTACGCCAAGTTCTCGAAATGCGAATTCTGGTTGCACGAGGTGCAATTTCTTGGTCATATCATCAACGTTAATGGTATTCAAGTAGACCCCACTAATATTGAAGCCATCTCTAAGTGGGAGATCCCAAAGTCGCCAACCGAGATTCGAAGCTTCTTGGGATTGGCCGGCTACTATCGAAGGTTCATCGAAAACTTTTCTCAAATCGCTGTTCCCCTAACCTCCTTGACTCGAAAGAACATCAAATACGAATGGGGAACAAAGCAACAAGAGGCGTTCTATATAATTAAACAAAAGCTTACCCAAGCTCCTATACTGGCCTTGCCAGAAGGTATTGAAGATTTCGTTGTCTTTTGCGATGCATCTCATTCCGGCTTGGGATGTGTATTGATGCAACGAAAGAAAGTAATCGCTTACGCCTCTTGTCAACTCAAAGTACACGAAAAGAACTATACGACTCACGATCTAGAGTTAGGCGCCATAATATTCGACTTAAGATATGGAGGCACTATCTCCATGGAGTAAGATTTACCGTGTACACTGATCATAAGAGCTTAAAGCACATCTTTGATCAAAAGGAGCTCAACATGCGCCAACGACGCTGGATGGAGACTCTCAACGACTATGACTACGAAATAGTTTATCATGAAGGTAAAGCCAACGTTGTGGCTGATGCCTTAAGTCGTAAAGAGCACGAAAAGCCAAAAAGAGTCCGAGCATTGAGGCTAGAATTACAAGTCGATCTTTTCGAGCAAATCAAATCCGCACAAACTCAAGCGATTAATGAAAACCAAATCTCCGACGAAAAACGTAACGGCACCATTGACTCGTTGATCAAAGGTGACGATGGTATCCAAGACTCGAAAATAGAATTTGGGTACCAATCGTTGGGGACTTGCGTGATAAAATCTTGAACGAGGCTCATAAGTCAAAATACATGATGCATCCCGGGAGCGACAAAATGTACCATAATCTTAAAGCGAACTATTGGTGGAATGGAATGAAAAGGGATGTCGCTTCGCATGTTGCGAAATGCTTAACATGTTTGAAAGTCAAGGCTGAACACCAAAAGCCTTCGGGATTGCTTTAGCAACCCGAACTTCCCGTATGGAAGTGGGAGTTGATTACTATGGATTTCATTACTAAACTCCCTAAAACGACTTGACAACATGATGCAATCTGGGTGATTGTGGATCGATTGACAAAGTCCGCACACTTCATGACTATTAATGAGTCGTACTCAATGGATAGATTAGCGCGTATATATGTAAACAACATTGTTGCTTTGCATGGAGTACCGCTATCTATAATCTCCGATCGAGACAGTCATTTCACGTCTCACTTTTGGAAAAGCTTACAACAAGCACTCGGTACGAAACTAAACCTTAGCACCGCCTATCACCCACAAATTGATGGGCAAAGCGAAAGAACAATTCAAACGTTGGAAGATATGCTCCGAGCTTGTGTGATAGACTTAGGTGGAAGCTGGGATGACCACTTACCCCTAATGGAATTTTCGTATAACAATAGTTATCACACGAGCATTCAATCCGCACCATTCGAGGCGTTATATGGTCGAAAATGTAGGACGCCCGTGTGCTGGTCTGAAACCGGAGAAAATCAATTACCTGGACCCGAAATAGTCCAAGAAACCACCGACAAAGTTATTCAAATCCAAGAACGACTTAAGACGGCACGTGATCGCCAAAAGAGTTACGCCGATGTTCGTCGTAAGCCGTTAGAGTTCAATGTTGGTGACAAAGTACTTTTGAAAGTCTCGCCATGGAAAGGCGTAGTCCGCTTCGGCAAGAAAGGAAAGTTAAGTCCTCGATTCGTTGGACACTTTGAGGTACTTGAACGAATTGGTACGTCGCATACCGATTGCGACTACCCGAGGAAATGCAAGGGATACACGACGTATTCCATATCTCAAATTTGTGAAAGTGTCTAGCCGATGAATCTCTCTCGATGCCTTTAAAAGATGTTGAAATCAACGAGAACTTAAAATTTGTAGAACGACCAATTCAAATCGAATATTCAAAACTAAAGAAACTCAAAAGACGAACACTAAAAATAGTGAAAGTGAAATGGGATTCATGAAGAGGACCTGAGTATACTTGGGAACTCGAGTCGGAAATGAAAAGGAAATACCCCCACTTATTCTCGTGAAGCAATCTCGAGGACGAGATTTATTCAAGGTGGGGAGGATGTAACATCACGGAAATTTTGAGCCAAAAATGTCAACTTTTCAAAGTTAAGGGACCGAATCTGTCAAAATCCAAACTCCGGGGACTAAAATGTAAATTCTGTTCTCTTGTCCTCTCGCGATACGCGACGGAAAAAAAGACAAGCCCATCGCGTACCGCGACAGGGCTTGGTCAAAGTTTCTAGAAGTGGTCAACAGCGATACGCGCGATCGCTGTTGAGCCTACGTCATCGCGTACCGCGATGACGTGGCCTGACACGTCTGACACCTTTTCACCATGTGTCCACACGTGGCACACCGGTCACCACGTATCCCGACACGTGGCCACATGTGGCATGTCGTCCGCCACGTGTTAACACGTGGCACAATGTCTGCCACGTGTTGCCTACGTTGTGACTCATTTGGGCTACGTCGCGCTACGCGACGGGGTCCTTGGTACCCGTCGCGTACCGCGATGGGATCCCAGAAATTGCCTATAAATAGCAGCCTCGGGTCTTCACATTTTCACACCAAATTCTGCATACTTCTCTCTCTAAACATCTCACTACATCTCGAAAATCGTGCCTTCGATCCATCTCGATAAACGTGCCCAAATCCTCGTTTTCCGTGACCTACCTCGATAAGCGTACAATTTTCTGACGACATGTATATCAAGAAGGTGATCCCGTACCGACATCCCGACAATCACTTTGAAGTACGTGCCGTGAAGTGTTGGTTCCTCGAGAAGTGTGCCGAAGTGAAGTGGCGATCAAATCGAGTGTTTAAAAGACTAAGCGGCGTAGAAGTGTTGCTCGAGTATCTAGAGATTTATAAGCCAAGTAAAGGTAAGTGTAATGTCCAACTATAATAATAATACAATATTATAAAGGCTTAATGCCCTAAGTCAGAATTATACTCGATGATTATAAAAAAAGAAAATAAATAACTAAGAAAAGAAAAGAAAGAAAAATAAAAAGTATATACTTATATATATATGTTTGTATGATGATATATATATAATTCTTTGTTATTATTATTATTTAAGTTTAAAGAGTATTCTTAAATAATAAAGAAAAGAATACGTTTCTTAAAGAAGAAGAAACGTAGGGTTTTTATAATAAACTAAAGGTTTATAAACAATACTTTTAAACTAAAGGTTTTCAAGTAAATGAGAATTGAACTAAAGGTTTATCGAGGTAAAATAAAGACTAAAGGTCTTAATCCGGATTTTATATCCGACTAACAAATGGTTATACTCGTACTATAGGTGTGAGATAACAAGAAAGAGACGCAAGGACGGTGTTGGAAACCGATCCCGATCAAAGGTGAATACGTCCCACTTTTACAAACTTGTTTTTCAAACAAATAAATGTGTTATGTGTAAAACTTTACATGAGACCAAGTGTCTCAAAAACATTATGAATAAGAGTAAAAGCCTAGTCCTCAGGATGTAGTATACGTTTGTCTGGATCCTTACATATGTGGTTAAATGCGGTGGGCACATCGCACCACGCCTGGTCACGACCTCCAGCCACGATGGGCCGAACCAAAGTATGTTCGAGTGAGAATGACCTTGTATACATTTATGGTACCTAAGTACGTCGAAACGCTGCGGTGTTTTGCTGGGGTGACCTAGTGTAGAGACTCGAGTTTATAATGATGTTGTTTTAACTTTGTTATTCCTAAGCCAAGATGGGCCGAGGCTTGCGTAACCCTCGAGGGGTAACAAAGTAAAAGAAAATATTTTTGCGTCAGCATATTCACCAGCAATCATTGCTGACGTATTTTTATAACATTTTGCATGTAACCAAGAATAGAGCTTGAAGGACGAAGGCTCAAGAATCATATGGCTCGGTTATTTTGTTGAATATTAAAATATGATGATTTTGTTAAACACTTATAAACAAGTAAATCTTAACGAAACTTTCGTCTCGTCCTTTTGTAATGTAAATATTTAACTTTAAATACACATGTTTTATAAAGTCTTCCGCTAATAACCCGTAACTCTGATTTATATACAAATGTTGTACCAACTGTCGAGTCGCACTCCTAGGCCTAAGATGGGGGTGTGACATGATATGATCCAATGGCTATGATTTATTCTTAGTCTTCCTAGAAAACTACTTGTTTTTAGGATAACCCTCCCCGAAATATGAAAACATAAATGTTATTTTCAAGTTTTAAAAAGTAGTTTGGATCCGAGTTTTGTAATACATATGAAAAAAATTATTGTTTTATCTTGCTAGAGAACACTAAATGAGGGTGAAAAAAAAGACATGTCTTGTAAATATAAGGTATGAAATTCTTCTAAATTGTTTGACTTTTTGTTATGTATAACCATAGCTAACTATTTTAGCTATGTATAAAATCCCATTAACTAATGTATGTGTTTTTAGTAAAAGTGTATGAAAACATGCATAACTTTAAACCAAGTTTATGTAAATCCTTTTATAACATAGATAATAAACCTATTCTAAGGTATTTGAAGACATCAAAGTACGTGTCATATTTAGAGAATAAAGTTTATGACTATTTTGTTGTAAATCAAATCTTTATTGTTTGAATAATGAAATCTTATCAATTGTTTTGAATTTTGTTATGTGTTACCAAATCTAACTATTTTAGGTATGTATCCAATCCCATGAAGTGATGTCTTTCTTGGAATTCATCCAGATGTGTGATTTTAGAAAAACTTTTTGAAAGAATGAGTAGTTCTCATCAACTACATGTCAACCCTATTTATAACATGGATAATAAACCTATTCTAAGGTGTGTGAAGACATCAAAGTAAGTGTCATGTTTAGAGAATCAAGTTTTTAACTATTTTGTTGTAAATCAAATCTTTATTGTTTGAATAAAAATATTATAAACTATTTTAAAAAAGTTAACAATATGAAAATACGAAAACATAAATGTTATTTTCTAGTTTTAAAAAGTAGTTGGAATTCGAGTTTTGTAATACATATTAAAAAAATTATTGTTTTGTCTTTCTAGAGAACAGTAAATGAGTGTGAAAAAAAAGATACGTCTTGTAAATATACGGTATGAAATTCTTCTAAATTGTTTGACTTTTTGTTATGTGTAATCATATCTAACTATTTTAGCTATGTATAAAATCCCATTAACTAATGTATGTGTTTTTAGTAAAAGTGTATGAAAACATGCATAACTTTAAACCAACTATATGTAAAGTCTTTTATAACATGGATAATAAACCTATTATAAGGTATTTGAAGATATCAAAGTACGTGTCATGTCTAGAGAATAAAGTTTATAACTATTTTGTTGTAAATCAAATCTTTTATTGTTTGAATAATGAAATCTTATAAATTGTTTTGAATTTTGTTATATGTTACAAAATCTAGCTATTTTATGTATCTATCCAATCCCATGAAGTGATATCTTTCTTGAAATTCGTCCAGATGTGTGATTTTAGAAAAACTTTTTGAAAGAATGAGTAGGTCTCATCAACTATATGTCAACCCTTTTTATAACATGGATAATAAACCTAGTCTAAGGTGTTTGAAGACATCAAAGTAAGTGCCATGTTTAGAGAATCAAGTTTTTAACTATTTTGTTGTAAAATCAAATCTTTATTGTTTTAATAATGAAATCTAATCAATTGTTTTGAATTTTGTTATGTGTTACCAAATCTAGCTATTTAAGGTATGTATCCAATCCCATGATGTAACAACTCGTATTTCCCAATTAAGCTTTTATCCGTAACAGGACCCATTTTGATGTTCGGAAAATTTTATCGCGCTTTTCAAGTTAATTTATGGTTATAATATTGATCTTAATTATTTGTCTATTATATATATTTAAACTTTTCAATATATGACAATTATAGCCCAAACTTAAAGTATTACCCAAATGTGTTTCCACTTTCAAACCATAGGGACCTATTTGCAAAACTGTAATATAATTATATTATAATACTTACCCTCCACCCAAACCCGTTTAGTTGAACCCGAACCCGTAATCCGTAGACCTGTTTTAATTTCGTGCTCCTTAATTCACGAATTTTACTTGGTAATTGGATCAATTTGTGATCTACATTCCTTAATCGGTGCACCGACGTTTTTAATTTTATTAATTCAATCAAAACGCATCCTTAATTATTATTTGTTTGGCCGACATCGAGTGATAATCAGTATACACGTTAACAAACATGATATTTCAATTTAAATCATCCTCAGCATCGTATAGCCGTCGCGAACCCAACCCTATGTTTAATTGAATAATAACACGCTGCACTCGTCGAGCAAGATCAAGATGGGCGGCAAGCTTCTCGTCCCCCGTTCATCATCAATTCACAACCATATCTGGTAATTTAAGCATGCAACATAGTCGTCATAATCTGTTTTACCTTAACCCTAAGTTTAATTCATCAATCAATTCAGAGTTAGTCAATTGAATGTTTTAGGGTTTTGTTTAAAAATTGGGGATGAACAGGTCCAACTGGTTATATTATTTTGTTTCTGTTTGATAACAAATCATCACACCAGCCTAGCTGGTTGATGTTATTATTGCATGTTCATTTGAACCGTCTGGGGCGCGGGTTCGACCCTCCCCCCAGCCCGGTTTTGGAGTTTTTTTATTTGTTTTATGTTTTCAATCTATTAATTAAATTATGGATTATAATAAATATAAATTAAATCATATTTTATTAACCGACACCACTAAGTTTTACGTTTAATGGCAAATAATCTCGTTATATATTTTTGTTATATATATATATAAGCGTTATAAGTATATATTGTTTTAAATAAAGCCCGACACTTTAAATTCATGTTTTCTCGTCGTTAAACGTTTTTATAAACTTATATCTTCATTATATATGTATTATTTTAAACAAAAATATAACAAAAGTATTAGATATATTTTTATCTTTAAATTTTGTTAACGATTCAAAATGCAAATTTGCTGAAATATTATTATTATAAATATTTATTTAAAAACGTAGATATTATAAATTTTAGTTATATTATTGTATAATTTTCGTACTTAAATATTATATCTCAATTTATATGTACTCAAATCATTTTATTTAATTGGTGTATTTAATTATTTTATTTTAGATTTCTACGTATTATATTGTGTATTAGGGGTGTTTTATAAATAGTAAAGCAAATTATCACATTATAAATAAATGATTAACAATAATGTTTGTTTTGCACAAATAATAACAATAGATTTTCATCGATCAATCAATAACATCTCAATCCCAAACATAACTCTAATTACATCAAAATCTTAATTCATTTTAATCGTGTTATATCATTTATAATTAATTTATATTATCATATTTAACTATGAATTCTTGACAGTATATCCCGAAGGGTTTACTTTTCTCATCATCCTCATTTGTATTTCGTTGCTCTGATCAGGTGAGTAATCACTCCCCTATTTTACTTGTTTTCAAATGTTTTGGGGACACTTGCGTACCATTTATCATATTATTTATCTTATTATTTCTCAAACGCAAACTGTGATCTTTGTGTTGTGTATCAATTGAATGATTGTATGTTACTTGCTATTTGCTTTCTTGATTACTTAAATCTCATTCGGAGAGGTCCAACATAATCTCATTATAGTATGATCATACGACCGTCGTAGTGGTCGGAGCCCGATCGCGTTGGCAATGGTTTCACCGACACCTCATTTTTGGTAACCAATGCCCATTCGCATGGCAACGGTTTAGCCCTTTCTTTATGGTGATTGTTTATGTATGTGTTATGGTTTAATTGGTTATACTCACAGATAACAGTTTTGCCTATTTTTATTCACTTATATCATTATATATTATTACCATTTTTGTTTGTGTCAAAACTGGTGATCTACTCACTCAACATATGTTGTTGACAAACATATATTTTGTATGCATTTGCAGGTTATAGATTTGGATTGCTTATCGTACTGAAGCTCACATAGAGATGACTTTAGGATAAAACATATACAAGAATAGTTGTATCTGTATTTGTAATTTTCTTTATTTTTATTGTATATGAATGTTGTTTGATAATAAATAAATTAATTAGATATTGTCGCTTTATAATGTTGCATAATAGTAATCTTGTGAGCTGTGACAATCAGATCACGCCCCGACATTTCCGCCTTAGGTTGTGGTGTGACAAATTGGTATCAGAGTCGAAGGTGTAAGTTAGGTCGTTAGTGGTGACTTAGTAACATGCTTAGGAACCCCATACGGGCTTATTTGTTTACCTGATGTGTTTAATTTGATTGTTTACAGCTTACATAATTACTTGTTAGATTAAATACTTATTAACTGCTTAGCCAATTGTTTATTTTATTGTCGTGCACACACACACAACTCCGAAGCTATGCTTCACTTTCAAGATATTTTATGACTCCGAGACTACGTCTCATTCTCAAAATATTTGTATAACTCTGAGGCTACGCCTAAACCTCAAAATATTTTTATTTAATTTTATTAAATTGTCTTTTATTGTCGGAAATTTTCTTGAGAATTTCCTAACTTTGTATTTGCTCTTTTTCGCTTAGAACTAGGGAGGTTGACAAAATTCCCCGTCATTGTGGGAATTGTCATGCGACCGACACTTTAAACGTTTAACGTAACCGGCTAAACGGTTACACCATTTATTGTGTTTTATTATTATTTTTTTAAAATGTCTAGTCGCTTGAAAAATCCATGGGATGCCATGGACACGCCAACTATTCATTTTCACAATTATTATATTTACGATATTTGGTTGGAGCATTATCACGCGTGGTGATATACGAGATACTTCAACTACTCATACTTACATTTGTCATTCGTTATTTACTTTGGTCGGTTAAAACGGTACGTAACACTCATGGGCCAACAAAATACCATGGACAAGCTCATGGGAAACCCAATATATTAAGAAACTTACGTTATTATTATTATTATTATTATTTGTTTATGTATTTTATTTTATTTGAAACACGTTATGATTTGACTCAATTACTTAATTATTTAGTTACATCGAACCAAGACTTACTGATTCAATTCATTCACATAATCACAAATATTTTTATTTCCATAAAGGAGCACAAATCATCCACTCACTGGGACTCTGTTATCACAAGTCCATCTAAACAACTTACTATTTAAGTATCTAATCGGTTATCCCGCACTCATATTATCACATTCACAAATTATCAAGAGCAATTAATAGCTATTTTCTCATACGCATATTACAACATCATCAAACTATCAAATATAATAAAAGTATTATTAAATACCTTCATATTTGAACAATATCCCTTATGTTCACGATTATCATGTTATCAATTAACGAACTTATCACAAGTAACTCAATACCCCCAATAACTATCAATTACATCTCCGTTATCACCCTTAAATTTATTTAAAGTGTTATGCTTCGACAAAAATCTCATATCAAAACACCTCATTGATTATGTCATCTACTTAACAAATTGTCGTATAGATTATCACATTTAAATTTTGACTTATCCTTAAGTCATGATTAATGCTAGCACAACTTATGTCAAATATCACTATTTCCTTAATAACTAATAAGAAAGTTACACAACTTATTATTTATACTCATTTAATCTCAATTTACATAATTATAAAAGGATTTCTACATCAAACAATATAGATCATATATTCTCTACACTCGCTTTATAACCACAAGTACTGTCAAAGAAATAGCTCCTACAATCTCTAGAGTATAAATTATAATTACTCAAAACGCTAATGCAATAAATTTAATCTTGTTCACTAATTTCTTTTAGAGAAATTTCTATTCATTTACCCTTACTCACCCTCATAACAACGCACTGTTCTTTACTAATTCACGCCGAGTTCAAATTATATCGGCTCCGTACCGTACTACCCATGCTCATTTAGCTTAAACCTATCAACTCTATGCCTTTCATGCTTTCTTAATGTAACAAGGTCGTTCTCGCTTATTCGATTCTAGACCCGCAAGACTTAATTTCATAAAGCTTAGCTTAGTCAAACCTCGTTTTCACAAACCTATTCGAGGTGCCCCAAATCATTCGATCTCAATTAATTAAGTTTTCATAAGCTCAATTAACAAAGGTATTTTGAATTAAACCAATCGTAGTTATGTTTTCACAAAGAAGATTTTTATCGTCTTCATCATTTTCGTCTAAACATATTTTGTATTCAATTATATCTTAAGCGATTATTTGTCTAAATTAGTTATTTTGGGAACAAAGCCAACTTGGAAAAATCCATCATTTTAAGTATCTTTTTCGCATACAATAAGATTTTTCTTATCCTTCCAAAGATCAATATCGTTGGTTACCGTACTTATCTATACGTTTGGTTTTACTTAATAAAAAATTATAGGATTTGGTTCATTAACATTTCGTCAACTGATCAAAATATTTAGATCCTCATAAATGGAAACAAACTTTTTTTTTATCATTATTATAAAAGACACAATTTCGACAGTCAGTTATTAGTTGACCATATTATTCAATTTGTCTTTTCTCATTTACCTTGTTTGCTTATTAATTTATTGACAAAGTGTCAACTTCTACTCTCAACTTTGATTTTTAACATTTTTGAACGTCGTGTATATATTGATCTCATGCATTACAATTTACCTTTCATCTTATAATTTTTTTTTATTATTAATCTCTAAAATATAAACTCAATTTCCGAAACATAAATGCAATCAACTAAATCTTGTTCATTAAACTAATTGTTGACAATTTTAATTCATTTACCCATACTTAACATCAATAACAAACGCAAGCCCTAACATCAACTATATGCCATTAATAAAATTAACAATCAATCTCAGGCAAAATCTTAGCGTCTCAAACAATAAACCCATGTAATCAATCCTCATATCCACTTGTTACGTTTCACTTGCCACCATCACTATTCAAATCAATCCTCATATCGTTTTTCACCCAACGTAATCGTCTGGTTATCTTGTTAATACTTACCTCGTACCACAAGACATTCCATAACGGTCTATGCCGTCTAATTCTAAAACCCATGCTAAGACGCTTGCTCAAAATTTATACCCTGCTACCTGTACTTACTACAACAGTGAAGACCATAATCATCTACGCCATGTGTGTTCTCGATTAAATCCTGTTCGTCAAGCTCAAAATTTTTCAAACTTATTCTTTTAAACCATACTTTACAACCTAATCAAAATATTTCAATTCAATCAACTTCAATTATCCACATTTTCATAAATCTAATTAATCAAGTTATTTTAAGTCAAATCAATAATAACTAAGTTTATCAAATAAGTCATTTTTATATAAACATATTTTATCCTTCTTAACCGTATCATATAACAAATCTTTGTTCGATTTTTGAATTTAAACAATTTCAATTCTAATAATTTATTGATTATGCTTATACAATAAGATCTATCTTCTCAAAAGATAACCTATACTACTGTACTCTTAGTTTATCTCATGACCTCATTCATCCCAATTCGTCTCACTTTCAACCCTAAGGAATCCTTTCCTTTTCAAACTTCCAAAATTTATATCAAAAGCGTTTTAGAAACTTTAATATTTTATTAAATCAACTCAATGATTCAATTCATTTTAAGCAATATTTTACATAATGACTATCGCCTATTTATAAACAAAATATATTAAAATTCTTGTTTTCACTAAAGATCATGTCTTTCAAACGTTTTGTAAACCATATGATGGGACGAATTATGTAGACCATCCGACGATCTAGATAATTATGGAGGCCTACATAATTATCGAAGTCCTCGCATGGAAATCATAATGCGTGCAATTGTGTATCATAATATAGAATCGAAAATAGTTGGGATAACGGTACAAATGTAGAGATGATAAGGACATGGTGGATACGCCGCCGGTATATCCTATATATAAGTGCTCTTATCGGATCTTCATTTGGAGCGTTGTTCTATCTATTCAAAGTTCTGCGTTATGATAGATTTTTAAACTATAACTAAAATTATCATTTCCTCAAAACTCTAATGGTGTTGTTATGGTATTCTTTAATTTCGGGACGAAATTCCCTAAAGTAGGGGAGACTGTAACAACTCGTTTTCCCAATTAAGCTTTTATCCGTAACAGGACCCATTTTGATGTTCGGAAAATTTTATCGCGCTTTTCAAGTTAATTTATGGTTATAATATTGATCTTAATTATTTGTCTATTATATACATTTAAACTTTTCAATATATGACAATTATAGCCCAAACTTAAAGTATTACCCAAATGTGTTTCCACTTTCAAACCATAGGGACCTATTTGCAAAACTGAAATATAATTATATTATAATACTTACCCTCCACCCAAACCCGTTTAGTTGAACCCGAACCCGCAATCCGTAGACCTGTTTTAATTTCGTGCTCCTTAATTCACAGATTTCACTTGGTAATTGAATCAATTTGTGATCTACATTCCTTAATCGGCGCACCGACGTTTTTAATTTTGTTAATTCAATCAAAACGCATCCTTAATTATTATTTGTTTGGCCGACATCGAGTGGTAATCAGTATACACGTTAACAAACATGATATTTCAATTAAAATCATCCTCAGCATTGTATAGCCGTCGCGAACCCAACCTTATGTTTAATTGAATAATAACACGCTGCACTCGTCGAGCAAGATCAATATGGGCCGCGAGCTTCTCGTCCCCCGTTCATCATCAATTCACAACCATGCAACATAATCGTTATAATCTGTTTTACCTTAACCCTAAGTTTAATTCATCAATCAATTCACAGTTCAGTCAATTGAATGTTTTAGGGTTTTGTTTTAAAAATTGGGGATGAACAGGTCCAACTGGTTATATTATTTTGTTTCTGTTTGATAACAAATCATCACACCAGCCTAGTTGGTTGATGTTATTATTGCATGTTCATTTGAACCGGCAGGGGCGCGGGTTCGACCCTCCCCCAACCCGGTTTTGGAGTTTTTTTATTTGTTTTATGTTTTCAATCTATCAATTAGATTATGGATTATAATAAATATAAATTAAAACATATTTTAGTTAACCGACACCACTAAGTTTTACGTTTAATGGCAAATAATCTCGTTATATATTTTTGTTATATATATATATATAAGCGTTATAAGTATATATTGTTTTAAATAAAGCCCGACACTTTAAATTCATGTTTTCTCGTCGTTAAACGTTTTATAAACTTATATCTTCATTATATATGTATTATTATTTAAAAAAAAATATAACAAAAGTATTAGATATATTTTTATCTTTAAATTTCGTTAACGATTCAAAATGCAAATTTGCTCAAATATTATTATTATAAATATTTATTTAAAAACGTAGATATTATAAATTTTAGTTATATTATTGTATAATTTTCGTACTTAAATATTATATCTCAATTTATATGTACTCAAATCATTTAATTTAATTGGTGTATTTAATTATTTTATTTTAGATTTCTATGTATTATATTGTGTATTAGGGGTGTTTTATAAATAGTAAAGCAAATTATCACATTATAAATAAATGATTAACAATAATGTTTGTTTTGCACTAATAATAACAATAGATTTTCATCGATCAATCAATAACATCTCAATCCCAAACATAACTCTAATTACATCAAAATCTTAATTCATTTTAATCATGTTATATCATTTATAATTAATTTATGTTATCATATTTAACTAGGAATTCTTAACTGTATATCCTGAAGGGTTTACTTTTCTCATCATCCTCATTTGTATTTCGTTTCTCTGATCAGGTGAGTAATCATTCCCCTATTTTACTTGTTTTCAAATGTTTTGGGGACACTTGCGTACCATTTATCATATTATTTCTCAAACACAAACTGTGATATTTGTGTTGTGTATCAATTGAATGATTGCATGTTACTTGCTATTTACTTACTTGCTTACTTGAATCGCATTCGGAGAGGTCCAACATAATCTCATTATAGTATGATCATACGACCGTCGTAGTGGCCGGAGCCCGATCGTATTGGCAATGGTTTCACCGACACCTCATTTTTGGTAACCAATGCCCATTCGCATAGCAACGGTTTAGCCTTTTATTTATGGTTGATTGTTTATGTATGTGCTATGGTTTAATTGGTTATACTCACAGATAACAGTTTTGCCTATTTTTATTCACTTATATCATTATATATTATTACCATTTTTGTTTGTGTCAAAACTGGTGATCTACTCACTCAACATATGTTTTTGACAAACATATATTTTGTATGCATTTGCAGGTTATAGATTTGGATTGCTTATCGAACTGAAACTCACATAGAGATGACTTTAGGATAAAACATATACAAGAATAGTTGTATCTGTATTTGTAATTTTCTTTATTTTTGTTGTATATGAATGTTGTTTGATAATTAATTAGATATTGTCGCTTTATAATGTTGCATGATAGTAACCTTGTGAGCTGTGACAATCAGATTACGCCCTAATATTTCCGCCTTAGGTTGGGTGTGACACATGAAGTGATGTCTTTCTTGGAATTCGTCCAGATGTGTGATTTTAGAAAAACTTTTTGAAAGCATGAATAAGTCTCATCATCTATATGTCAACCCTTTTTATAACATGGATAATAAACCTATTCTAAGTTGTTTGAAAACATCAAAGTAAGTGTCATGCTTAGAGAATGAAGTTTTTAACTATTTTGTTGTAAATCAAATCTTTATTGTTTTAATAATGAAATCTTATCAATTGTTTTGAATTTTGTTATGTGTTACCAAATATAACTATTTTAGGTATGTATCCAATCCCATGAAGTGATGTCTTTCTTGGAATTCGTCCAGATGTGTGATTTTAGAAAAACATTTTGAAAGCATGAATAGGTCTCATCAACTATATGTCAACCCTTTTTATAACATGGATAATAAACCTATTCTAAGGTGTTTGAAAACATCAAAGTAAGTGTCATGTTTAGAGAATAAAGTTTTTAACTATTTTGTTGTAAATCAAATATTTATTGTTTGAATAATGAAATCTTAGAAACAATTTTAAAAATATTATTGTTTTGTCTTGCTAGAGAACACTAAACGAGGGTGAAAAAAAAGATATGTCTTGTAAATATACGGTATGAAATTCTTCTAAATTGTTTGACTTTTTGTTATGTGTAACCATATGTAACTATTTTAGCTATGTATCAAATCTCATTAACTAATGTATGTGTTTTTAGTAAAAGTGTATGAAAACATGCATAAGTTTAAACCAACTATATGTAAAGCCTTTTATAAGATGGATAATAAACCTATTCTAAGGTACTTGAAGACATCAAAGTAAGTCTCATGTTAGAGAATAAAGTTTTTAACTATTTTGGTGTAAAGTCGTAATCTACTATTTGACTATGTATATATCTCAATAAACTATTTGACCACAAGCATTTGTAACATGCATTTAAATATTCTAAAAAGTATCATGTATAAAGAGTTTAAAAAGTATTTAATGCACACACACACACAGATATATATATATATATATATATATATATATATTTGGAAGTTGTATATAGAAGATTTGATACCTTGAGTATACATCATGTCCAAGTGCCTACAAACACAAATATTTAGATGTTTAATATGAGATTTGCAATTATAATAATTCAAACCAGTTATAGGATTACCATCATACCGGTATAGCAGCCGTTGTTGTTTCGTGATTGTTGACCATGATGTAAAGCTTGTTGACCATGAAGTCGATCGTTTGCATTTGAAGAAAAGATATTAAATTATTAAAAATTTTACATTTTAATAAAAATAGTGTAATCAGTTAAAAAGGAAATTAATAATCTTACCGCTTTCGTTAAGGCCGAGTATTTGAAAGGCTGTTGACAACACATATATGGTAATAAATATAAATTTGATTATATTAGTATTTTGAGATTTGAGATTTTGATCTGTAAAAAATATAATTAAATGATGTTATACCATATTGACCATTTGCTCATCATCCATAGTTAGTACAAAAAAATATATCCAAACCAGAAGAACAAATAGTAGATTTGTTAATCCTAGTCAGATCTTCAATTGCTTTAAATCCAAAAATCAAAATGTCCAAAAGAAAACATAAAAGTAAACAAATGAAGGTAATCTAATAATTTAACAAAAAATGAATTATAACAAAAAAATATCCAAACCTGAAGAATAAACGGAAGACTTTTGGATCATAGTCATATCTGTAATTGCTTCAAATACACAAATGAAAAATGTCCAAATTAAAACCTAAAAGTAAACAAAATAAGATAATCTAATAATTTCAAAGACATTGAATTAAAACAATTAAAGATCCAAACCTGAAGAATAAACGGAAGACTTTTGGATCATAGTCATATCTGTAATTGCTTCAAATCCACAAATGAAAATTGTCCAAATTCAAACCTAAAAGTAAACAAAATAACATAATCTAATAATTTCAAAGACATTGAATTAAAACACATAAAGATCCAAACCTGAAGAAGAAACTGTAGATCTGTTGAACCTAGTCAGATCTTTACTTTACTGAACCTAAAAAAATAAAAATCGTCATGAAATAACACCAAATGAAGTAAATTCAAAGGAAAATATATTCATACCTTAAGATTGACAGACAGATCTTTGGTTGATTTGACTCACAATCTGATTATTGTGAGTAGGAGAACCATCAACCGGATCAGAAGATTAAGAGAGAACACATATAAATCTTTGAGAAGAATCCAGATTATTAGATTAAAAGAAATCCAGATTTAAGAATAATAAGAAGAGAATGATTTGGAGAAAAAGAGAGAAAAGAAGAAGAAAAGAGGCAGAGTGAAAGAAAGAGGCGGATGTATGTGATGATATGTTTTTAGGGTTTCTCCAATGAACCGTTTTTTTAATAATAAACCGGTTTTTTAAGGTGCATTGTAAGGTTGACACATCAGCATGGTTGCTTGTATGAGTGACACATCAGCACTTTAAATGTGGGGGGGGGGGGATAAGTGTCCAAATTGTTCTTCCTATATTATATAGTAAGATATATATATATATATATATATATATATATATATATATATATATATAACCACTAAATCACTTCATTAAAGGTTTATCATCATCATCATCATCATCTCCAGATTTATTAACACCTATCAAAAATTTTGAGCCTCATTTTTCATCTTCAATTACGACTAAGAACAACATCATATGTTCATAACAATACCATAATGTAATTACAAAACAATTAAGATCTAAATCAACATATCACTAGATCAATATTCATTCAAAAATCCAATAACAGCAAATATGACACAAGATTCAGATATGAGAAATGGTTTTTTTATTATCAAGATTCAAACCCACTGGAGTTAGGGTTTCACTTTTCCCGTCGTCGCCACCATTGCTGCCCAAGCTAGCTGTCGTAAACTCAACACATCGGGTTTGGAGTTCCGATTCGCCATCATACCCGTCTTGAGAACCCTACTTGATGCCAAAAAACGAGATGACCAGAATCCATGGCGGCGGTGTGGTGCCGAAGGTTAGGGGTTTTGATCGGAATGAGTTATGGGTGCGGTGTTTGAATTATTGAAGCAATTGGTGCTAGGATTTAAGAGATTTGTGGGCTTGAGTGTTGAAATCTAGGGATTAGTTTAAAATGAAGAAGATGAATTCTTGAAAGAAATAAGGTTTTTGATTACTTGTTATGAAGATGATGATGAAGATGATGAGATTCAGTGGGATTACTTGGTGGTGGGTTTGAGGATTTGAGGTTGATGATGATGAAGAACATCAAATGTTTTTTCCAAAATGAAGTTGATGATGTTGAGATCATCAGATGATATTATTATTATATTATAATTATTATTATTTATTAGTATTCTTATTGTTAAAAGAGGATTACCAAAATGCCTTTGGCATCCGTCAGTTAACGACGGTCAACCTGTTAACTGACAGTATGGATCAAACTGAGCCCGCTGGAAAAAGATAAAGGTACAACAAGCGCTATTTAGTTTAAGGGCTTTATGGTGCCCTCGGCGAATTTACACAAGGAGGCAAATCATAGTTTTCTTTTTCTAAAATGAAAAATACCTAAAACCAAACTACACACAAATATGTGTACAATACAGTATGAGTGAAGCTAAACGTACCCCCCTGTTCTACTTGTAACATTTGTCAACTTCCGAACCCGAAAACCTAATTCGTTTTGAACTTCCGGTACACCGCGATTAAAAGTTACTCTTTGAACCTAGACATGTTGCAAATATTATTTGTAAAACCTGATTTTTGTTTGTAAAAAAATAAGTATCATAACATAATTAAAAGAGTATTATTAATTAATAGTATAAGCAATAATAGTGTTTGTATACAATAAATTATAAATTATAACAAGTTGTCAAACGTTTGGAAAAAAATTATAATGTTAAATGATTGTATCTTACTTAATGCACACATATATTTCTGATTTAGATACGAGGGAATGGCTAAATAATATATTCATTATATATGTATTTTATTAAAAAGCTAAAATCTCAAGAAAGGGAAACCGAATAAATATGATTGGAACATTTGACCAAATCAACGTAGAATATCATCCTTTCCAAATTAGACGCTTCTTGGACCGAACGTTTCGCCACCGTCATCGAAGTTTAATTTGTGTTTTAAGCCGTCCTATCAAATCAATCGGCAATCATATAATTGACAAAATTGTTTCCGCCTAGTTATATGCTATAAATACCATCGCTATTATAACTCATCGAACACACTTGCTCGTCGTTCATGTCCCGCTACCCCTCTTCCTCACGCATTCGCTATTTATTTCTCTTTGTTAAGCCGCTGCCACCCAAATGTGTAAAGCTTAAGTTTTTTCGGTGAGTTACTCACCTCAATATTAACCGAAAATCGACACCTAGATGCAGCAAGGTTACGACCGAATTTGGTTTGGTTCGCAACCAGACTTTAGAACTAAAGGTTAATCTTGTGAGATTATCACGACGGTTTTTGTGCAAATGCAACTTTTTGTGATCACCTGGCTAGCTAATCATCATCACTTATATTTCGTTCATCCGATCAGGTACTCCCCTCTTTTACTGTTTTTAAATCCTTTGGGGACATATGCGTATTGTATTATATTCACGTATTATCTAGTATTCAAAACTGCAACTGTTTAATCCTTGTGTGTATATCAGTTTATGCCTGACTTGTTATTTGCTTACTTGCTTTATTTGAACCGCATTCAGAGAGATCCAACATATTCTCAGTCTGGTATGATCATACGACCGTCGTAGTGGCCGGCGTCCGACGCATTGACAGTGGTTTCATCGACACCTCATTTTTGGTGACCAATGCCCACTCGTATGGCAACGGTTTAGCCCTTTTTTTATGGTTGATTGTTTGTGTATGTGCTATGGTTTAACTGTTTATCTCACAGGAATAGTTTGCATCTTTCTTTATATATTATATATATTATTACTGTTGTGTCTTAACTGGTGTTTTACTCACTCAACATGTGTTGTTGACAAAATTATATTTTATACGCATTTGCAGGTTATCAGCTTGTTTGTTTAGCAAGATGAAGATCACATAGAGATGCTTTTTAGGATATGTTGGGTGTAGATTTTTTATCCTCGAGATTGACTACGATTCAAGGATTCTGAGCTATCCCGCTGACGCTGATATCCCGAAGATGATATTTGGCTAATTCAATTGTCCTATACTATTATTATTTGTTTTGCAGATAAGATCACGTGTTAAATATGCTAATATGAACGTGGACTTACAACGGCTAGTACTTGAACTTCGTCAATTGGAACGTGGGCAAGCAACGAATTATGGAAGAAATAGTCTAGGGTTTCCGGATTATTCAGGATATCAGTTGTAACTTTTTTCTTATATAAACGAGCTGATAGTATCTTTAGAACACACACCTTCACTTACCTAGCTACTAGCATACACTGTAACACATAGTTTACGATCATTTATCAGCTCCACCACTTGTAACCACCATTTTATTATTAATAAAAGTGACGGTGATAGTTTTCACCGTCCGAGGGTTTTTTGTGTTGGAGATTATCATAATCAAGGGCTTTTTTCCTCGTAATCATATCGTTGTGTTCAAGCGTTTTACTATCAATCACCCCACCTCACGCACTAATTTGATCAAAAGTTAGTTTGTTAATTTTTGACCGAAACAGGATACAAACTTAGTTAATCATTGTTGTAATTGTTTTATACTTTATGTACATAATTGTAATTGATGTATTTAAGTAAATATAATAGATATTGAAATTTCCAGTATTGCATGATGGTAACCTTTGAAAGCTATGAACAATCAGTTCACGCCCCGGCATTTCCGCCGTAGGCTGGGGTGTGACAGATTGGTATCAGAGCCGAAGGATTAAGATAGGTAGTTAGTGGTGCCTTGATAACATGCTTAGGAACCCATACGTGCTTATTTGTTTACCTGATGTGTTCTATTTGATTGTTTACAGCTTACGTAATTACTTGTTAGATTAAATACTTATTTAACTGCTTATCTAAGTGTTTATTTTATTGTCATGCACAAACACAAATCCGAAGCTATGCTTCATCCTCAAAATATTTTTATTACTTTAAGGCTACGCCTCAACCTCAAAATATTTCTATTTAATTTTATTAAATTGCCTTTTATTGCCGGAAATTTTCTTGAGAATTTCCTAGCTTTGCTTTTGCTCTTTATCACTTAAAACTAAGGAGTGTGACAAGATTCCCCGTCATAGTGGAAATTGTCATGCGACCTACACTTTAAGCGTTTAACGTAATCGGCTAAACGATTACATCCTTTATTGTGTTTTATTGTTTTCTTTAAAATGTCTAGTCGGGTGTAAAACCCATGGGACGCCATGGACACACCAACTATACATTTGCATAATTCGTTATACTTGTGATATTTTGTTGGAACAATATCAACTGTGGTGATACACGAGATGTTTCGACTACTTACGATTGAGTTCGTTTATTCGTTATTTATTTTGGTCGGTTAAATCGCCATGTAACGCTCAGTCGCTCATGGGCAGAAAAACTTAATTGATTCATTGAATTCGTTAATTAAGTTGGGTCATTCAAATTGCCATGTAACGCTCATGGGAGGCCAACTTACACATTTGTTTTGGTTTTGGTTTTGGTATGCTAGTAACTTGGGGAAACAAACTGCCATGGAAAGCTCATGGGAAACCCAACACATCAAAGAACATTCGTTATTTGTTTATTGGATTTTATACGAAACGATTTATGACTTGATTTAATTATTCAATTATTCTATAATTCAATTATGCAATTTATCAATTCCTTACTTACTAAATCATTTTTGAATCAAGATCTATTTATTCGATTTATTCATATCCTCAAAACATTTTTATTCTCCTGATAGGATACAAATTCCTCATTCCTCAAGACTCGGGTTCCACGAGTCAATCAAAACAATTACACTCTATTATTAAATTGGTTTCCTATTCATCTTATCACATTATTATATTATCAAAATATCCAATAATTTAAATAATGTTAATGCACAATTTAATAATCAATTGGCTTTCTTATACCCATGGTATCATATATATAAACTGTTAAACATATTTCGAGTATTCAACCTCAAATTTAAATTTGTTAAAACATATCAAACTTTGATAAAACTTTTTCTCTAATCAAATCAACTCATCGATTATCAATTAAGATTCTAACTTATCCTTAAATTATGAATAAACATCAGCATATTTAAGTCTCGTTTTACACAATAACTCATATGAAATCTTCACAACTATCCAATCTTCTCATTAAATCACATCTTTAATTAGTAATCATAGAATGTTTTCTCAACATCAAACAAACATCAATAATTTATTTTCTATAACCGCCTCATGGCCACATGTTTAGTCAAGGAGATAGCTCCTGCGATCTTTCAAATATAAACTCAATTTTCAAAACATAAATACAATCAACTATATCTTGTTCATTAAACTAATTGTCGATAAGTTTGATTCATTTACCCTACTTATTCTCATAACGGCAACAATAAGAAACGCTAATCTGAACATCAACTATATGTTGTTAATTAAATTAACGACCAATCTAAAAAAATTATAGCGTCTCAACCAAGAAACTTTACGTTAAAATCCACTTGTTACGCTTCACTTGCCACTATCATTATTCATTTCAATCCTCATATCCTTCTGTACCCCATGTAATCGTTCGGTTATCTTGTTAATACTTTCCATGTACCACAAGACGTCTCACAACGGTTTAATTCTAACACCCATGCCATGACGTTTGCTCAAAGTTTATATCCTGCTATCTGTAATTGCTACGACAACGGGAATCCTAATCACCTACGCCACGTATGTTCTCGATTCAATCATGTTCATCAAGCTCAAGATTTCCAAACTTATCCTATTAAACCCTACTTTTCAACCTAATCAAAATATTTCAATTTAATCAACTTCAATTATTCAAGTTTTTATAAATCTAATTAATCAAGTAATTCATAACTAAGTTTATCAAAGAAAATGTTTTTTGGCATTTTTTTATCTAAACATATGTTATCTTTCTCAATCGTACAAATCTTTATTCGATTTTTGGATTTAAACAAATTCAATACTAATAATTTATTAATTTTAAGTGATTATGCTCGTACAATAAAATCTATCTTTCAAATGTCACTGTTTGCAACACCATATTTTCAAAAGGTGTTTTGGAAATTTTAAAAACTCAAAAGTTCAATTCATTATGATAGACATTCAATACAACGATGACTATCTTTTGTTGATAATCAAAATGCATTAAGATTTTGGTTTCTCAAAATCATGTCTTTCAAATGTTTTGTAACCAACACGATGAGACGAGTTATGTGGACCATCCGATAATCTACGTAATTATGGATGCATACGTAATTACCAAAGTCCTCGCATGGAAAATCATAATACGTACAATCGGGTGTCATAAACTAGAATCGAAAATAGTTTTGGAGTAACGGTACAAATGTTAAGATGATAAGGACATGGTGGATACGCCGCTGGTACATCCTCTATATAAGTGCCCTTATCGGGTTGTCATTTGTATCGTTGCGCCGACTACTCGAAATTCCACGTCATGATATATTTTAAATGTTATCTGATTTTTTTTTTACTTTCTCAAAATTTATCTATTCTAATACTAAACTTGTTATATTTTTCTCTAATTTCGGGACGAAATTAGCCAAAAAGTAGGGGATACTGTAACATTTGTCAATTTCCGAACCCGAAAACCCAATTCGTTTTGAACTTCCAGTACACCTCGATTAAAAGTTACTCTTTGAACCTAGACATGTTGCAAATATTATTTGTAAAACCTGATTTTTGTTTGTAAAAAAAATAAGTATCATAACATAATTAAAAGAGTGTTATTAATTAATAGTATAAACAATAATAGTGTTTGTATACAATAAATTGTAAATTATAACAAGTTGTCAAACGTTTGGAAAAAAAATTATAATGTTAAATGTTTGTATCTTACTTAATGCACACATATATTTCTGATTTAGATACGAGGGAACGGCATTCATTATATATGTATATTAATAAAAAGCTAAAATCTCAAGAAGGGGAAACCGAATAAAAAAGATTGGAACATTTGACCAAATCAACGTAGAATATCATCCTTTACAACTTATACGCTTCTTGGACCGAACATTTCGCCACCGTCATAGAAATTTAATTCGTCTTTTAAGCCTTCCTATCAAATCAATCGGCAATCACATAATTGACAATATTGTTTCCGCCTAGTTATATGCTATAAATACCATCTGAAGAAACACGGATCTACTCCCCTTGACGGGTCCTAGATCCAATGAGTCCACAGGGTAGGATAAGGTTAACTGCCAATACGATATGAAGTCAATTCCCAAAGTCCAGTGACGTGAACCTGCAAAACAGACACCGTGAGCTCGTTACGGGAAGGACAAGAGGGGGGTCTTCCCGTAACCACCCTCCGGCGTGAGAATAAGTACAATTCCGATGAAGATAAAGTACTTAAGTAAATTGAGATAGTACAGTGGGAGTGAATGAATACCTCATGACGATTGAGAGGGTATTTATAGCCGAAGGGTGTGGGAAGGTGATTGGGCCAGGTGTCCCTTTGGAAGATGCTCTTGTAACCACCTGGACACGTGTCCTCATATGATAGGTTCATTTTATACGTTGCATGTGCATGTATAACAACCTGGACACGTGTCTTCACAGGATAAGAGGATAGGCATCCCTTGCCATGTGCATGGTTATAACGGCCTTGCCAGGTGTCGCTAATTGGTTGGTTGAGGGATCACCTATTGTCCAAGAAAGCATCTTGATAGATCTTCTAGAAGGTAATTAATTATTGACAGTTGTCCTGGGGTATTACCTCGTAGTTATTTACGCGGGCGGATGTTCCATCTTGCGGATGACTTTTGAGGGTGCCAGGATGTTTCCGCATGTCTTGCGAGGATGTTTCTTCTTTCAATAGTTATATGGGTGGTTCATATGTCCCGCGGGTGCCTTATGAGGGGCTTCTGGTTAACCCGCGGGTAGCACTTAAGGGTATTTGGGTCTTTTTGGTACCCTACCTCTATAAGTCCCCCAGTCCAGTGTTTCTTTCATGTGAAGTACTTTATGCGGGTGAAATTCTGGACTTAATGCGTATTTGAGAGCTTTTATTTTTGTAAGTTGGTAGAAAATATCTTCTGTTGTTGTGGATAATCATGAAAGAAGACAAGTTGACCACTCGCAGGCGCGTGTGCAGGTGACAGGACATGTTTGACGGCTGTCACTGTACCCGACTGTACAACTTTTTGCCCTTTTCGAATTTCCCCCGTGACGTGGCAATTATTCATTGAGGCGGTTTTTTTTCTCCACTGTTCGCATCCCATCGCATTAATTGCGATGAGTATAAATAAAGGTAGTTAACTTCTTTTTGAAGTTTTATCGTCTTTGAACTTTGAATATTAACTTGCTTTCTTTCTCTGAAACTTTCGATTATTTACTCAATCTTCTTTGAAATTACTTGGTAGTATTGTTATAATGACAAGTACTATGGCTGAAGTCGACGAGATAGAGGTTCAATGGGACCTGGATGAATATCAGAAACTCGTCGAAATGTATGGTATCCCACCGGATGGGGACCGGAGTTCCCTTCTGCCGGTTCGATTGCCAGTTTCCCGCCTCCTGTGAAGATGGCTTTATATGCTGATTACTTTGTTCACGGGAATTTTCGTCTCCCTGTTACAAAGTTTTTCATACGAGTGATTAAAGCATTTGGGATTCACTTATCCCAACTGCATCCTCGTGTATGCGAATTCGTAACTTTGAATTCGTGTGTATGGCGCATGAGGTGGCGCCTCGACTGGACCGATTTGCTGTATTCTATAAGAGGGTCAGTCGGAATGGGTGGTTCACTTGTCATGCTTTGACTGACAGGGTCATCGGTCACGAGACTGAGACAATTTCTAAAGATTGGAAGAAAATTTTTTTCTGGACGTGGTGCCGGAGGCCATGATTCGACGTCCGGGTAACGAGGCTCTTCTTGACGTTACCCTAGCTGCTCATGAGAAGCGTGATTGGTTCCACAAGCTGACTTCCTCACCAACTCCGATGCGGACTCTTCCTGAGGAGGCCCTTGTATGGGTAGGCTTGAGTCGGCTGTGGCCGTCTCCATATCTGGAGCCTGTTTTAATTGGGCTAGATGGCCGTAATTTTACTAATTTGTTCCATTTTTTTTCATTTGGGGTTCTATTATTGGGGTCTGTATTTGTTTTCAGGTCCTGGGTCAATGTTAGATGCCCTAGATGACGGCAAGGGCTGCATGGGAAGAAACATCCGCGACGTGAAGGATACGCCTATCCTTGAGAAGATTGCGAAATATTTTCTCTTTCCAGTTAAAGTGCGTGCTGAACCGGTTGTCTTGGAGGCTATCTTCGAATCAGGTGCGTATATCTTGAACCCTCCTCATCTTAACATGCTGACCAACGACGGGACAATCGTCATTTTAAGTGACGATTCTGCCACCCTTGAGGAGGGAAGCTCGGATGATGCTTCTGAAATTTCATCTGTCTCACATTTGCTAGCAGAACTCTATCGGAAGAGATCTCTTCATATCTCCCAGGAGAGTGACGCGAGCACTAGTTCTGCGGACGCCGGGAAGGAGCCAAAAACGAAGAAGCGGCACACATATCGTCCGAGGAAACCACTACCCAGCCTTGCAGAGCGTCTGGGAACGCTGACTAGTGAGCTTTCGTTTATTAACTTTTATTGCTTTCTTAAACAAGATCTAATTATGATTTTGTTATGCATATCCATCGATTATTGGGGATGATGTGTCTGAGAGGCTACCAACACCAACGCCAAATGTTGAGAAACAATTGTCCCCTCCCCTAGAGAAAGAGGCGGACAAACCCGCTACCCCTCCAACTAAGACAAACGTGGAGGGGTCTAACGTACAACCATTGGTTAACGAATCCCTGGATTATCTCTTCCAGAGTGGGGGAGCCACTGGGTTTCAGAGTGATAATCCTGAAGTCACCGCAGAGGGCTTCAGGATCCATGAATCTCCTTTTCGATCTCCTCTTCGATTTTATACTACCTCCTCACCCATTAATACAGGTGAAGGAGGCAATTTCCAATTTGGACCAACTGTCCATGAGATCGGAGGAGGCTCCTCACAAGGCGCTCCGCAACAATCGTCTGCGGCCCCCACTCGTCTTGAGACCTCAGGCTCCCAATATTTTGGAGATGCCGTTTTGGGGAGTGACTATGACTTGTTTGTCCCCCCTTGGGATATTGTCAACGGGTCCCGATTTTCTGATACCGGGACCTGCATGAGCTTCATTAAATATTGCGTGTCTTCTGCTGAGATGGCGCACCAGCAAACCCGTTCTCGCCATGAACTTCACACTGATTTATCTGTTTCTTTGGCTAACAGCTTAGCTTGTTGTCAAGAAGTCTTACGCGAGTGGCGTACAATGGGTGGTAAGTTGGGCGAAGCTTCCCGGGCTGTAAATGCCGTTAAGAAAGAGGCTGAGGAGTATCGTAAGACAGCGAGTGCAGCTAGATGGAAACAGACTGATGCCGAATCTGCACTCCAAAAAGAAAAAGATCGAAATGCTGATGCTGCTAAACGGTGGAAAGAGGCCTGAGAGAAACAGAATGCTATTCTTGAGGCTGCCCGAGCTGATACTCAAAAGAGGAAGGATGACTTGGCGTGGACACAAGAAGAAGTGACCCGCCAGGACGCCCGAATCCAAGAGCTCGAGGCTGAATTAAAGTTGCAAAAGGAGCAGTCCGAGCTTAAGGATAAGACTGTTGCTGAGATGCAGTCTACTCATGACTCCTTATTGCAGTCCCGCACTGAAGCAGAGGCCCGTGCTGCCGACGAACTTCGAGAACTTCGTGGTAGGGTGGAGCGTGCTGAGCAGGAGCGTCAGTGGTTCCTTACCCGGGGGCTTGACTCTGTAAGTTTTTCTTCTAAATTGTTTAATTTGTGTACTCTATGTTTTCCATGCTAATATATTTCTTATATTCCACTGTCAGGTCATCCGTCATGTCAAGAGAAGCACGGAGCTTACGGATTGCTTTGTGAATCTGACGACTGCTTCGGAAGGAGTTGGCCTGGTGAAGGGCTTTAATGAAGGGGTGGAGTTTGCTCAGTCTGGACAATCCTTTGAAAGCCATCCGCTTCATGGCCTTGATGCGAAGCAAGAGTTGGATATGCGGGTCAAGGAGTATGATGACCTGGTCTTCCCACTACAGAATATGCTATCGGAGTTCGCCTTAACTGAAGATGGCGTGAAGCAACTGCGAATATACATAGATGATGAATCTGAGGACGATGAGTCTGAGGATACTTCACCAAATGCTCCGGATGGCACATCAGCCCCTAACCCGTAGGTTTAGTTTCATAGGGCTTGTAATTGTTCCTCATATTTTGTAATCACTTTTTGGATATTAATATAAAGGATTTTGTTTTGTGAAATAATATCTTTTCAAGATATTTTTTAAATTTGAACTTTGTGCAAGTTAGATGATACTAATGACGTGGTGGAAAGAGAATTTTAAGCGGTGGCTGACAAGACATGTAAAACGCCTGTTTGACAGCCTGTAAACGCTTTTTCGAATCTCCCGCCTGACGTGTCAATCATCCCATGGTCCGCACTTTTTCTTTCTTCTGTCAGTCAGACGGACGCATTTATTGCGATGGGTATAAATAAGTCCTTGATGTCTCCAATCCATTCTTATCACTTTCAGATTTTCTCTTTCAATCATATCAAAGAACTCTCAGAACTTGTAACATCACGTAAATTTCGGGGCAAAAATGTCAAGTTTCCAAAATCAAGGGACCAATTTTGCCAAATACCAAACTCCAGGGTCTAAAATGTAAATTCAGTTTTCTTGACCCATCGAGCTACGCGATGGATCAAGAGAGACCTACATCGCGTATCGCGATGGAGTGTCTGACACGTTGTGACACGTGCGCCACGTGGCACATGGTGGCATCGTTTGCCGCCACGTGTCACCACGTGGCAACACTTCCGCCACGTGTCGCCACGTGGAGCGGAGCCTGCCACGTGCCACCACGTGGCAGGCCTACTCTCTTACTCAACAAGCCTACGTCGCGGTACGCGACGGGCTTGCCAAGGGACCCGTCGCGTACCGCGATGGGATCCAAAATCAGGCCTATAAATAGCGGCACGGGATTTCACTTCCATCACACCAAATCAAACTTACTTTCTCTCACTAACTTCTCTCTTACTACCTCGAAATACATGCCCTCGATCCACCTCGTTTTGCGTACCCGATTTCTCGTAATTCGTGCCATACCTCGATAATCGTGCCACCTCCTGATGATGTTAAGCAAGAAGATGGTATTGGAGTGACGTCTCGATAAGTTACCTCGTAAAGCGTGCCGACGTAGAAGAGTGTCTCTAAGCCAACAAAGGCACGCATGTGTCGAAGCGAAGTATTGATCAAGTGAGAGTGGAAAAGTTCAAGCGGCGTCGAAGTGCTGTCCAAGTAACTAGGGTATTTCTAAGCCAACAAAGGTAGACATGATGCCCGACCAAAATATAATAAAATATTATAAAGGCGTAATACCCAAGTCGAAGTTATTCTCGATAAACGAAGAAACATATAACAAAGAAAATAAAGAAAAGAAAAATTAAAACATATATGTGACTATATATATGAATATGATTAATCTTTGTTATAAAATATATTATTTAAGAATAATGAGTATTCTTAAATAATAAAGAAAAGAATACGTTTCTTAAAGAAGAAGAAACGTCGGGTTTTAAGAATAAACTAAAGGTTTATAAATTACTGTTAAAACTAAAAGTTTTAAAGTAAAAAGAGATTATGAACTAAAGGTTCATCGAGATAAATAAGACTAAAGGTCTTAAGCCGGATCGTGTATCCGACTAACAAAAGTTATACTCGTACTATAGGTGCGAGATAGCAAGAGAAGAACTCACAGACGGTGTTGGAAACCGATCCTTATCAAAAGATGAATACGCCCCACTTTTATAAACTTGTTTTCAAACAAATCGAATGTGTTATGTGTAAAACTTTACATGAGGCTATGTGTCTCTAAAAACATTGTTAATAAGAGTATGAGCCTAGCCCTCAGACTGTAGTATACGTTTGTCTGGATCCTTACATATGTGGAATGCGGTGGGCACATCGCACCACGCCTGGTCACGACCTCCAGCCACGATGGGCTGAACCAAAGTATGTTCGAGTGAGAATGACCTTGTGTATAATTATGGTACCTAAGTACGTCGAAACGCTGCGGTGTTTTGCTGGGGTGACCTAGTGTAGAGACTCGAGTTTATAATGATATTTGTTTTAACTTGATTATTCCTAAGCCAAGATGGGCTGAGGCTTACGTAGTCACGAGGGGTAATTAAGTAAAGAAATATTTTTGCGTCGGCATATTCACCAGCATTCGTTGCTGACTTATTTTCTAATATTTTGCAGGTAACCAAGATTAGAGCTTGAAGGACGAAGAGCTCAAGAATCCGATGGCTCGGATATTTTGTTTAAATATTAAAATATGATGTTTTTGGTTAAACTTATAAACAAGTAAATCTAAACGAGACTTTTTGTCTCGTCTTTTGTAATGTAAATATTTTAACTTTAAATCTACATGTTTATTAAAGTCTTCCGCATTAAACCACAACTCTGACTTATTTACAAATATGGTACCAACTATGGATCATACTCCTAGGCCTAAGATAAGGGTGTGACTGGTTGGTATCAGAGCCATCGATCTTAGCGAATTGGGTATCATAAAACAATACCCAAGCTTCGATCTAAGCATAGGAAATATTTACTTGTTTATTTGAATAGGGATAAGATTGGTTGGTAACCCTTTCTTTCCTTCTCTACATTTTAAACCACCCATCAAAGATGTCTTACGAAAAAATTAATGGAGTATTATGATAATGAAGCAAGAAGAGCAAAGAAGTACTACAAGTTCCCAAAAGACATCATGAGTAAGGATTACTTCGAAGCATTTTTCAATTGTGACATGGATCATAATCAAAGCAAACTAAATCCCGGCATCGAACATAGTCCAATCTACCATCTAGATAATACTCCACATCAAATATACCAAGGCACTCAAGTTATCATCCCTCCAACCCACCAGTGTATCACTCAGTGCCAACATATCAACAAATGGAGACTCCACTACATTACTAAGATCCAACATATGTGCCGCCAAATCCACACCCGTCATACTATTTTCTCGCCAACAAGAAAGTAAAGGAGGAACCCAATTCTCCTTCATCCGATTGGATGCAATGCCACTCAGATCAACGGAGGTGGCATACCAGCACTTCAACTATGGATTCCGCCAATTCTCACATCGACAAGGAAGGGCCATCTCGCAAGCCCAATATGAGAGTGACAATGCCATACGAAAAGATTTATGTGCCTGCAATAACTGAAGAAGAACTGGAAAAAGAATCAGAGGAGGATCCGGAGGAAGAATCGGAGGAGGAAACAGATCCTGAGGAAGAGGAATTTCCCGACAACCCAAATGAAGAGATAACACCGGTGGAAGAACCATACTCTCAACAAACCCCAAGCTATGGTTCAGTTGATCTCTACATGCAATTCCTTCAAGAGCTCAAGGGAAAAGCAACGTCAAGCTTCCCACCATACACAGGTGAGATCCCATCAGTTGAAGAACATGCAAATGAGATACGAGAGCAGAATGAGGCTGCCGACACCTTCTTCAACTACCAATCTGAAGTGACTACTTCCCCATACCCAGATCCAAGGAACCATTTTGACGTGGTAATGATGGGGTACCGAGATCCATCACCGTGATATGGCTATCCCAATGATATTCCCCAGTCACAAAAGGAACATCTGGATCGAGCTTTACACGAGACTGATGATTTGAGGAAAAGGATTGTTATGGATGGGAAAAAGAAGAAGAAGATGGGAGAAACACTTCTCCGCAAGTGTAATAAGCTGACAAGGGTTATGAAGAAATACATGAAAGACTAAGAAGATGGTGATGATGGCATATTTCAAATGATGGAGTTTATGTTTGTAAAATAGTTGTGTGTTATATGTAACATATGATAAGGATAGGAACTTATATATCGCATAAACGATATATAAGAATGTTGTAATAATATATATATATATATATATATCGTTTTGTGGTATATATATATATATGTGAAATAAATAAAATGTATGTTTAATAAAGAAAACATGTTAAAATTTCAGATATAAAAGTTTAAAAAGAATGTCTAGACAAAGTGATAATCGAGAGGCCTCCCGGAAGGAAGCCGAAGGACGACAAGAAAAGGGAAAGGTCCCGAAATTAATCAAGAGGAACCGATTCCCGAAAAATACATGAAACAAATTCAAAAATTTGTGAAAGATGCCGTAAGGGTCGAATATGAATTTAAATCCCAATCTAGACAAACAAAGCATTCGCAATCTGAAAATCCTTCCCGAAAGTCTGTCTCTAAACCCCGATCTAGACCCTCCCGTATGTATGAAAGCGTACATGAATCAAACGCCGATGGTGGGGTCCGTCAAGAGTTCAAGTAAATTAAAATTGGTGGATGTTCGTTCAAAGACTTTAAATGCTATGGACCGAAGGAGTTCCATGGTGACAAGGAAGCCATTGCAACTGTGAGGTGGCTCGAAGAGATGGAGACAATTGTAATTACAAGCAAGTGTTCGGACGAAGAAAAGATCCAATACTTCGCCCTGATGTTCAAAGGCGAAGTGCTAGAATGGCGGAACACATTAACCATGAGTAGGGGAAGGGAGGTAATGTATGGTTTGACCTGGAACGAGTTTGAAGAGTTGCTGATGTCGAAATTTTGTCCGATGCATGAAACGGACCAAATTCAAACCAAATTTTTGGCTCACAAGGTTGTTGGAACGAACCTTCGTGAGTACAACACGAAATTTCACGAATACTGTCGTTTAGTTCCCCAGCCGGTTACCCCTGAATCCAGCAAAGTGACACGTTACATTTGGGGATTGCCACGAGATTCGTGACATGGTAAGGTCACACTTGCCACAAACCGCTTACTCCGCGATGGAGTTGGCAGGTTACTTGATGGGCGGAATGATCCGCAATAAAGAAGAAGATAATAAAGTCGTAACAACACATGACTCAAGGAGGGGAGGAGATACCCGCTTCAAGGGTAAAGGAGTTGATCAACGAAGGTCCAGCTTCAACCCCAGCGTTCCTCAATGCAAAGTTTGTAAGAAACATCATAGGGGTAAATGCAACTTAACTCCCTGAGTCTGTGAATCGTGTAATCGACCCGGCCATGCTACGGCCGACTGTTGGAAGAAGAAGATGACCTGCTACAACTGCAAGGAGATGGGGCATCTTAGCTTCGAATGCCCTAAGAATAATCCCGCGACTGGTGGTGCGGGTGGTAGCGGTCAAAAGAACGAGCCCAAGAAGGGCAATGCAAGAGTCTTCGTCTTGGACACCAAGAAAGCGGCCGACATGCCGAAACCATCACTGGTACGTTCTTAGTTAACAATGCGTATGCTAGAGTTTTGTGTGATTCAGAAGCCAATTTAAGTTTTATAGATTATAACTTTTGTAGTCTATTAAATGAACCTTTAATCAAACTTAATAAAACTCTAAGCGTCGAGACCGCTAATGGCGAAATCGTTAAAATCTTCGAAGCTCTAGAAAATGGAAAAATCTTGTTAGCCGGTTACGTTTTGCCTATTCAATTGTTACCTATGACTCTTGCTGGTTTTGATATTGTATTGGGAATGGATTGGTTATCCGATAACCATGCTCATATCCTTTGCAATAGCAAGACTGTTGAACTTCGAGCCCCGGATAAACGAATTATTCGAATTGAAGGGGATAAAGACGCTGGCCAAGTTAGCCAAATCTCCATGATAAGGGCTAACAAATGTTTGAATCAATGATGCTTAGCATTCATCGCCTACGTCACCGAAGACTCTAAACCCAAAGAAATCAAAGACGTTCCCATTGTTTCTAACTTTGCCGATGTATTCCCCGATGAACTTCCTGGTATTCCTCCCAATCGTGAAGTAGAATTTATGATCGATCTGATTCCTGGAACTACTTCGATCGCCAAAGCTCCATATCGCCTAGCGCCAACCGAGATGAAGGAATTGAAGAAACAATTGGACAAACTTCTTGAGAAGGGTTTCATACGACCAAGCTCATCACCATGGGGAGCGCCGATACTATTTGTCAAAAAGAAAGATGGATCCATGCGTATGTGTATCGACTACCGAGCTCTCAACAAAGTCACAATCAAGAATCGTTATCCACTCCCACGAATCGATGATTTGTTCGATCAACTTCAAGGTGCTAGCTTCTTTTCAAAAATCGATCTTCGTTCTGGTTATCACCAACTCAAAGTTCAAACCGAGGACATTCCAAGGACCGCATTTCGGACTAGGTATGGTCATTATGAGTTCACCGTTATGCCATTCGGACTTACTAATGCGACAGCCGCGTTCATGGACATGATGAACCGAATCTGTAAACCTTACTTAGATAAATTTGTAATCGTTTTCATCGACGACATACTGATTTATTCTAAATCCAAGGCTGATCATGAAGTCCATCTCCGAACCTTACTTGAAATTCTTAGAACCGAGAAATTGTACACCAAGTTCTCGAAATGCGAGTTCTGGTTACACGAAGTGCAATTCCTTGGTCACATTATTAATGTAAACGGTATTCAAGTGGATCCCGCTAAGATTGAAGCTATCTCTAAATGGGAGATCCCAAAGTCGCCAACCGATATTCGAAGTTTCTTGGTATTGGCCGGCTACTACCGAAGATTCATCGAAAACTTTTCCCGAATCGCTGTTCCCTTAACCTCCTTAACTCGCAAGAACATCAAATATGAATGGGGAACAAAACAACAAGAGGCATTCGATATACTTAAACAAAAGCTTACCCAAGCTCCTATACTGGCTTTGCCAGAAGGTATTGAAGATTTAGTTGTCTTTTGCAATGCATCTCATTCCGGCTTGGGATGTGTATTGATGCAACGAAAGAAAGTAATTGCTTACGCCTCTCGTCAACTCAAAGTGCACGAAAAGAACTATACGACTCACGATCTAGAGTTAGGCGCCATAATCTTTGCACTTAAGATATGGAGGCACTATCTATATGGAGTAAGATTTGTCGTGTACACCGATCACAAAAGCTTGAAACACATATTCGATCAAAAAGAGCTTAACATGCGCCAACGACGCTGGATGGAAACTCTAAACGACTATGACTGCGAAATTGTCTATCACGAAGGTAAAGCCGACTTTGTGGCTGATGCCTTAATTCGTAAAGAGCACGAAAAGCCAAAAAGAGTCCGAGCGTTAAGGCTAGAACTTCAAATCGATCTTATTGACCAAATCAAATCCGCGAAAACCAAATCTTCGATGAAAAACGTAATGGCACTATTGACTCGTTAGTCAAAGGTGACGATGGTATTCTTAGAATGGGAAACCGGATTTGGGTACCAATCATTGGAAATTTACGTGAGAAGATTATGAACGAAGCACATAAATCCATATACACGATGCATCCCGGAAGCGACAAAATGCATCAGAACCTCAAGTCGAACTACTGGTGGAATGGAATGAAAAGAGATGTCGCTTTGCATGTTGCGAAATGTTTTACGTATTTGAAAGTCAAGGCTGAACATTAAAGGCCTTCGGGACTGCTCCAGCAACCCGAACTTCTCGTATGAAAGTGGGAGTTAATCACTATGGATTTCATTACCAAACTCCCGAAAACGACTCGACAACATAATGCTATATGGGTGATTGTGGATTGATTAACAAAGTCTGCACACTTTATACCCATCAATGAGTCGTACTCAATGGATAGATTAGCGCGTATTTATGTGAACAACATCGTTGCTATGCATGGAGTACCGCTATCTATAATATCCGATCGAGACAGTCGTTTCACGTCTCACTTTTAGAAAAGCTTCCAACAAGCACTCGGCACAAAGCTTAACCTTAGCACCGCCTATCACCCACAAACCGATGGGCAAAGCGAAAGGACAATTCAAACATTGGAAGATATGCTCCGCGCTTGTGTGATAGACTTAGGTGGAAGTTGGGATGACCACTTACCCCTAATGGAATTCTCGTATAACAATAGTTATCACACGAGCATTCAAACTGCACCACTTGAGGCGTTATATAGTCGAAAATGTAGGACGGCCGTGTGCTGGTGTGAAATGGGAGATAATCATTTATCTGGACCCGAAATAGTCCATGAAACCACCGACAAAGTTATTCAAATCCGAGAACGACTTAAGACGGCGCGTGATCGCCAAAAGAGTTACGTCGACGTCCTTCGTAAGCCGTTAGAATTTAATGTTGGTGATAAAGTTCTATTAAAAGTCTCGCCATGGAAAGGCGTAGTACTATTCGACAAGTAAGGAAAATTAAGTCCTCGATTCGTTGGACACTTCGAGGTACTCGAACGAATTGGTACCGTCGCATACCGTTTGCGACTACCTAAGGATATTCAAGGGATACACGACGTATTCCACATCTCAAATCTACGAAAGTGTCTAGCCGATGAATCTCTAGCAATGAAATTAAAAGACGTAGATATTAATGAGAACTTAAAATTCGTAGAACGTCCAATCCAAATCGAAGATTCAAAGTTAAAGAAACTTAAAAGACGAACCTTGAAAATTGTGAAAGTAAAATGGGATTCTCGAAGAGAACCTGAGTATACATGGGAACTCAAGTCCGAAATGAGGAAGAAATACCCCCACTTGTTTTCGTGAGGCAATCTCGAGGACGAGATTTATTTCAAGGTGGGGAGGATGTAACATCACGTAAATTTCAGGCCAAAAATGTCAAGTTTCCAAAATCAAGGGACCAATTTTGCCAAATACCAAACTCTAGGGTCTAAAATGTAAATTCTGTTTTCTTGACCCATCGCGCTACGCGATGGATCAAGAGAGACATCCATCGCATATCGCGATGGAGTGTCTGACACGTTGTGACATGTGTGCCACGTGGCACACGGTGGCATCGTCTTCCGCAACGTGTCACCACGTGGCAACACGGCTGCCACGTGGAGCGGCGCCTACCACGTGTCACCACGTGGCAGGTCTACTCTCTGACTCAACAAGCCTACATCACGGTACGCGACGGGCTTGCCAAGGGACTCGTCGCGTACCGCGATGGGATCCAAAATCAGGCCAATAAATAGTGGGCACGGGATTTCACTTCCATCACACCAAATCAAACTTACTTTCTCTCACTAACATCTCTCTTACTACCTCGAAATACGTGCCCTCGATCCACCTCGTTTTGCGTACCCGATTTCTCGTAATTCGTGCCATACCTCGATAATCGTGCCACCTCCCGATGATGTTAAGCAAGAAGATGGTATTGGAGTGACGTCTCGATAAGTTACCTCGTAAAGCGTGCCGACGTAGAAGAGTGTCTCGATTTGTGTGTCAAAGCAAAGTATTGATCAAGTGAGAGTGGAAAAGATCAAGCGGCGTTGAAGTGCTGCCCAAGTAACTAGGGTATTTCTAAACTAACAAAGGTAGCCCGACCAAAATATAATAAAATATTATAAAGGCTTAATACCCAAGTCGAATTTATTCTCGATAAACGAAGAAACATATAACAAAGAAAATAAAGAAAAGAAAAATGAAAACATATATGTGAGTATATATATGAATATGATTGATCTTTGTTATAAAATATATTATTTAAGAATAATGAGTATTCTTAAATAATAAAGAAAAGAATACGTTTCTTAAAGAAGAAGAAACGTCGGGTGTTAAGAATAAACTAAAGGTTTATAAATTACTGTTAAAACTAAAAGTTTTAAAGTAAAAAGAGATTATGAACTAAAGGTTCATCGAGATAAATAAGACTAAATGTCTTAAGTCGGATTGTGTATCCGACTAACAAAAGTTATACTCGTACAATAGGTGCGAGATAGCAAGATAAGAACTCACGGACGGTGTTGGAAACCGATCCCTATCAAAAGGTGAATACGCCCCACTTTTATAAACTTGTTTTCAAACAAATCAAATGTGTTATGTGTAAAAATTTACATGAGGCTATGTGTCTCTAAAAACATTGTAAATAAGAGTATGAGCCTAGCCCTCAGACTGTAGTATACGTTTGTCTGGATCCTTACATATGTGGAATGCGGTGGGCACATCGCACCACGCCTGGTCACGACCTCCAGCCACGATAGGCCGAACCAAAGTATGTTCGAGTGAGAATGACCTTGTGTATATTTATGGTACCTATGTACATCGAAACGCTGCGGTGTTTTGCTGGGGTGACCTAGTGTAGAGACTCGAGTTTATAATGATATTTGTTTTAACTTGATTATTCCTAAGCCAAGATGGGCCGAGGCTTACGTAGACACGAGGGGTAATTAAGTAAAGAAATATTTTTGCGTCGGCATATTCACCAGCATTCGTTGCTGACTTATTTTCTAATATTTTGCAGGTAACCAAGATTAGAGCTTGAATGACGAAGAGCTCAAGAATCCGATGGCTCGGATATTTTGTTTAAATATTAAAATATGATGTTTTTGGTTAAACTTATAAACAAGTAAATCTAAACGAGACTTTTTGTCTCGTCTTTTGTAATGTAAATATTTTAACTTTAAATCTACATGTTTATTAAAGTCTTCCGCATTAAACCGCAACTCTGACTTATTTACAAATATGGTACCAACTATGGATCATACTCCTTGGCCTAACATAGGGGTGTACAGAACTTTGCTTTTCTATACCCTTCTTTGTATTCAATTCAAATGGCAGGCCGTAAGAAAAATCCCCCCGCTATCCATGAAGTCGAGTGTGATATTAAAGAGAAGGATTTTGAAGATGTTAAAAACGTGTATGGGTTTGCATCGGAGTGGGAAGCCGAGCGCCTGGAGAAAGGGGCAATTGCAAGGGCGCCGCCGGCGAAGAAGATGGCCATCTATTTAGATCACTTTACAACTGGGAGTTTCCGATTGCCCGTGGCAAAATTCGTTCAATCGGTCTTGACGGCCTATGGGATTCACTTATTCCAAATTCATCCTTTTGGGATGTTAAGAATTCGGCACTTTGAGTTCTGTTGTCAAGCGCATGACTACGAACCGTTCGTCGGCATGTTTGCCGTGTTCTACAAGATGACTCTTCGTGAAGGCTAGTATGGTTTTGCTACCACCAGCAAGGGGATTGTTGGCTTCGAATGGCTTCGCAGCATTTACGGATGGAAATTGAAGTTTTTCTGGATCCGGGAAGATGTAATCCCGTTTACGATGACTCACCGAAATCCGGAAGACAAACTACCGGAAGTCGTTGCTTCCGAATATAGGGATCGTGACTGGTTCATTACTCTGACCAAAACACTGACGCCCATGCGTCCTATTCATGAAGGGGCGATGGTACATGCCAAGATGAGTCGCTTATGGCCATTTCCTACCTTGGAGCCTTATTATGAAAACTCTGATGGAAGTAAGTTTTTACTTGCAGTCATTCCGGACTCGTGGTTTTCTTTTTTGACATTTTGACAATTACAGGTGAGGGTACGATTCTCTCCACTCTTTTAGACAAGGTAGGAGCCATGATGGTGCGTTGTCCGATTGCACGTCATGACGTACCTTTCTTGGAGCGTACACGAAATTATTTTCTTTTCTCCACCACACTTAGCCCGGAGACTGTTGTTTCCGAGGTAATGTATGCTTAAGGTGAGGAGTTTGTTTTGAAGTGTGAAGGTAGTCTTCAACCCCGACCTATAACTGCTGCTATTTCGAGCGGAGTGATAGTACTTCTTTCGTCTAGCGAAGAGTCATCACTCTGTGAATGAGGGTTATCAATTGGTGCTACTAACCCGTCGCATTCGACTGTAGGTTTAACCCGCAAGCAAGATTCGAAGACCACCGCCGATCCGTCAACGGGTGAGGAGGGTGGTCCTCAATCCGTCGAGGGTGAACCTCAGGCTACTGATGCGGGTGCTTCGAAGGCCGCTGGCAAATGAAAAGCACAACCTTCTGATGTCGCGCCTCTCAATAAAAAGAAGAAAAAGAAAGCCCAAACAAAGGATTTAAGGGGTCGCCTTCAGGAGCTTTCCGCTCAAGATGTTTCTTTAGGTAAGATTAGCTACTCTTTAACCCTCATGATTATGTTTGGCCTGTTTTTAATTAGTTTTGACTGTCACTTCTTAGTGAACCTGAAATATTTACCTAAAGATGTTTCAGGATTAAAGGGTTCAACTGCTACACAACTTCCAACTCCACCAACCTCACCACTAAATACTATTCAAGATCCAATTGTTGTAACGGACACCTCTCCTGTCAAGGAAAAGGATATCGGCGAGTCTAATCCCTTCATCATGTCCCCAAACTTCAACGTCCACCACTTCCGGGATCAAGGTGGCGTTAGCATGTTTCCTTATAAGGGTCAGACTTCCCAGTCTCCTCGTGAAGAGAGTGCTGCTCCGCATCGTCCACATTGGACTTTGCGTGAAGACTCGACGTTCAATGATGTGGATCTCTGCTTCGATTATCTACAAGAGAGTCTTCCTCCTGCGGAGAAGGAACGATAGCGACGTCGTATTCGCCAGGAATTACTGAACTCAAATTCCTATCACCTGGCGAACACTATCTCCACTAATCAGGAGATAGCTCTGGATTGGTTGGCGATGAATGAGGAACTAGATGAAACAGAGCTTAAGTTATTTGATGCCAAGAAAGAGGCTCTTACGGCATTAACCGAAGCTCGGGAGAGTCATCAAGCTATGGAAGATGAGAAAACCAATTGCCTTATTGCTGAGGAGGCCAAGGTTGCTCTCCAGAAGCAACTGGACGAGCAGGCAGAGTTAATAAAGATCATTCAGGCTGACTCGGCAGGTAAGGACAAACGCTTGTCTGACCTTAACGCCAGAAACCGAAGTCAAGCCTTGGAGTGTGCCGCTCACAAGATGGATCTTGTTCAGGCTACGGCAGATAAGAAGTGGCTTTTAACGATGGCAATTCCCAAGGTATTAAGTCTTTTTGTTTGATACCAACGATTTGTACTTATCCGTGCTTACGCATGTTTATATGTACTAACAGGTTATCACTGATGTTCGGAACAGTGACGATCTTGGGAATTGTGTTGCAGTGCTTCTACGTGCTTCCAAGCAGACTGGCTGGCAAACGGGTTTTAAGGAAGGTTATAAATTTGCTTCTGAAGGCAGACGTCCGGAAGAGTATATCCTGACCGGCCAAGACATTGCTTCCATTCTTATTGAGAAGACCAAAGCTTTCGATACTTTGAAGTTTTCTCTTTCGAGGCACATATCTGAAATCGTGGAAAAAGATGATGCCTTGGAACAGCTGAAAGAGCTTTTGGACCTTGATGAAGAAGGGGAAGACGCAGATAATATTGCGGAAAGCGAAAATGTCACCCCATAGATGTAAAAATGTCATATTTGTAAATATTTCCTCTTTTGTAATCTCTTTTGATCAATAATAAGAAATCTTGCGTTCCTCCGTTGCACTTTGTCTTATGTATTATAATATAAGTGTCTCTCCGGAACTTCGTTTGTATCAATAAAAGATTACAAATAATTATGAGACTAACAAAAGGTTTCCACAAATCAGGCATGAGCCACATTACAAGAAGAAATGAAACTTTAAAATTTCTGCTAGTCTAACAGGACACGCATGCCAAAATGAAAAAATAACTGAAATATTATATGTAGCATTTTTTTAACTGCGCTACATTCCAAGTTCGGGGAACCTCGGTCCCGTCCAATTTTTCTAACCTGTAGGAACCTTTAGATAATACTTGTTTGACTTTGTAAGGTCCCTCCTAAGTTGGGGCTAACTTGCCCGGAAGCTCTTGTCCAGAGGCCTCATTATTGCGGAAAACAAAATCTCCCGCATCGAACTCACATTTCTGGACCCGCGAGTTGTAGTATTTCTGAAGTTGTCGTTTATAATTGTGCTCGCGAATCGATGCAAGTTCTCTTCTTTCCTCCAGCAAATCAAGATTCATCTGGAGTTCATAATCATTATTATCAATTAACAAAACCCTTGCGGATGGAATCCCGATTTCGGCCGGGATCATGGCTTCAGTGCCATAGGTTAAACTAAACGGAGTCTCAGAATTGCTGGAATTCCATTGAGTGCGAAAGGCCCAAAGTACATGGGGCAATTCGTCCACCCAACCCGTCCATTTAGTTCCTAACCTTGCCTTAATTCCTTCTTTGATAGTCTGGTTGGTTCTTTCGACCTAACCATTTGCCTGCGGATGAGCTACAGATGTAAAATTTTGAATGCCTTGAAGTTCTTTCAACCATTCCTGTAATCCGCTATCAGCAAATTGGGTCCCATTGTCACTTACCAATTCTTGCAGAAGACCAAACCGACAAATGATGAATTCCCAGAGGAACTTTTTGACACTTGATGCCGTTATTGATGCAACCGGTTTGGCTTCCACCCATTTGGTGAAGTAATCAATGGCCACTATCAAGAATTTGACCCGTCCAGGGGCTTCCGGGAATGGTCCCATAATGTCTATAGCCCACTTCTGGAACGGTCAGGCGGATGTTACCGGGATCAATTCATTTTTGGGGCGCAAGGTATTGGGGGCATGACGCTGGAAAGAATCACACTTTCTGATTTCTTGCACAGCGTCTAAGTGCATGCCGGGCCAATAATACCCTGCGTTCATGATCTTTGTCACAGTCATTCTAGGACCTGCGTGCAAGCCACAGATGCCTTCGTTAATTTCTCGTATTAGATAATTCGCGTCTTTCGCATCTACGCAACGCAACAGTGGTCCTAGAAATGATCTCCGGTATAACACGCCATCATTTGATTGGTAATTCAAAGCCTTGTGTTTAATCTTCCGAGCTTCAGCTTTTTCTGTTGGGAGGGCTTCGGTTGATAGATAAGCCTTGATCGGTGTCATCCATGATTCGACACCCGTTTGAATTACCAAAACTTGATTTTGAGGAACGGAAGGGTGTTCCAAGAATTCTACGCGAATATCCTTAGCAAAATGTTCGAAATTTGTCGAGGCTAGTTTGCTAAGGGCGTCCGCAGATTTGTTCTCACTCCTCTTAATGTGAACAATGTTGAAGGAGGAGAACTGGCTGATTAATCTGCGTGAGATAAGAAGCCATAACCTCGTGTTTTGCTTCGTAAGTTCCGTTTATCTGTCCCGCAATCAGCAGGAGTCTACCCGTGCTTCCAAATTTTTCACCCCAAGCTTGCTGGCTATTCGTAGGCCTGCCAGGAAGGCTTCATATTCTGCCTCGTTGTTGGTACTTTTGAAGTCCAACTTTATGGCATATGTGAACTCATGGCCTTCAGGATCCTTCACTGCTAGAAGCTCCGTCCGTGAACAAAGACCAAACTTGTCCTTGTTCCGGAGGTGCTTGGGGTTGTTGCTCAATCAAGCATTCCTTTTCTTTGTGTTGCGGGACTTCGGTGATGAAGTCCGCGAGTACTTGTCCCTTGATCACTGGTCTAGGCTTATATTCGATTGCATGTTCACCCAACTCAATGGCCCATTTTTCCAATCGTCCGGACAATTCCGGTTTACTCAACACGTTCTTGAGTTTGTAACCGGTCAGGACATTTATGGGATGTCCCTGAAAATATCTGCGGAGCCGTCGGGCTGCATAGACCAGTGCTAAGACCAGTTTTTCTAACATCGAATATCTGGTCTCCGGATCTAACGACCTTCTACTGATATAGTATATTGGTGTTTGGGAATTTTTCCTATCCATCAGTAGTACGGCCCCTATGGCAATATCCGAGGCAGATAAATACATTGTCAGAGGTTCACCCGCATATGGTGTTGTTAAAGTAGGAAAATCCATTAATCATTTATTAACCTCTAGGAATGCTTTTTCAGCTTCCGCGGTCCACTTGAAATGTGCCTTCTTGAGGCAATTTCTAAGTGTTGACACGAATGGATAAGACTTTGCCGCGTGATTTGCTAAGAATCGGTTTAGTGCTACAAGTCTTCCATTAAGTGTTTGAACCTCTTTGAGGGAAGAGGGAGAGGGCTTGCGGGCTATATCCTGAACTTTATCGAGGTTGGATTTGAAGCCCGCACCCGTTACTATAACTCCAAGGAATTTTCCCTCTTCCATCCCTAACGAACACTTAGCCGGGTTCAACTTCATATTGATGCTTCTTAACGTTTCAAAGGTCTCTTCAATATCTCTTAACATTTGATCTTCTTCGATGCTTTTAATGACTAAATCGTCCATATAAACTTCCAGGTTTTGACTTATCTGATTCTTAAAAGCTTGATCCATTAACCGCTGATATGTGGCACCCGCGTTCTTCAACCCGAAAGACATCATCTTATAACAAAAAGTGTCTTGATCGGTTCGGAATGCTGTTTTATCCTCATCACCTGCTGCCATTCGGATTTGGTGATAGCCTTTGTAGGCGTCAAGGAAACACTTGAACTAGAACGGGGCTACCGCGTGTACTTTGAAGTCAATCTCAGGTAGTGGGTAACAATCCTTTGGGCAAGCTTTATTTAAATCTTTGAAATCAATACACATCCACCATGTTCCGTTGCTCTTTAGAACAATGACTGGATTAGCTACCCATGTCTGATATTTGCTTTCCCGGATGATTCCAGCGTGAAGGAGATCTTGCACTTGCTCATTCATAGCTTTCGTTTTTTCCGGGCCCATCTTTCGCTTTTTCTGGACAATTGGGGTAAACGTCGGGTTTACCCTTAACTTGTGTTCAACAATGTTCCGCGGGACACCTGTCATGTCTGCGGGTTACTAGGCGAAGATGTCCACGTTTTTTGTTAGTAACTGCTTCAAAAAGGTCCTCACTATTTCTGAAATAACCGGCCCAATAGTAACTGTTTGATCAGGAAATTTCTTGTTCAAAACCCATTTCTCTGGTTCGGTTCTTTGAGCTTGTCTAGGAACCTTGCTGGGTCTTGAACTTTCCGTTGCAAAATAATGTCAGTTGACATGAATTATTGCCACACCGGTGCTAGTTGGAACTCATACTGCACCGTCGGCCGTGGACGGGTGGGCGTTGAAATCACCAATCGCTTCTCGTCCCAAAATAATGTCATGCTTAGAAGTTGCTGGTAAAACCAAAAATTCAACTTCTTCCGTTCTTGAATGAATTCCGTCGCTGAGTGTTACCGGAAACGATATCACCCCACGCGGATGCATTATCTCCCCTCCAAATCTAGAGACGGGAGCATGAATTGGTTCTAATCTTTCTTTGTCTTCCTCATCTAATTGTTCAAAACATTGTTCAAACATGATGTCGGACGTACTTCCAGTGTCAAAGAACACATTGTGATCTGTAGTGACCAAATTGAGCAGTAATTATCAATGGGTATTTGTTACACAGGCCTCCTCTGACCCGAGGAAAGATCACAGGCTCGTTTTTCCACTCCTCATCTAAATATTCCCTCATTTTTCCTTTACCAGAATGTCCACCCTGAATCATGTGGACGTTCAAATCTTTGACTTGCCTTTTGGCTGGACCCTGGTTGTCCCTTGCGGGAGGTTTGCCAGTCCCTGGTCGTGTGTCTTTGACCAAATGTTCGAGTTTGCCATTTTTACGGCTGCTTCAATTTCATTTCTGAGGGCTACACACTCGTTTGTGTTGTGTCCAATATCGTTATGATATGAGCAGTGCTTCTTGTCATCGAGGAATGACTTCCTCGGTAATGGTTGAGGCTTTCTGAAGGTCAGATTTTCAGTGGTGAGAATTTCTGAGGGAGACTTTGATAACGGGGTCCAATTGTTTGAACTTCTGTTCGAGGGTCCTGATTTGTTTTTGTTACCGATGAGCGACCTTGCATCGAATGGTTTAGACGTTTCCTCACTTGGCTGAAGTCTTGACCATATTGGCCCTTTGGCCTGTTTGTTTGGTCTCAGAGTTTGAAACTCAATCCTTGGTGATTGCTTTTGACTACTAGAACCTAGAGTTTTCTCAGTTCTTGCAAACACTTTTTCCGCCTTCATGATTTCGTCCCATGATTCGGACATTCCATCTCTCCCTGTAAGAGTGAGAATCAGGGAATCACTATGAACGTTCTTACAGAATGCTCCTCTCAGCATATCTTCGCTGACTCCTCCAATGTTAAGGCTCTCATTATTAAAACGAGTAATGAAGTCTTCAATAGACTCATTATTTCCCCTTGTAACATCCAGTATTTCCGAAGGGTCACGGGTATGTTTTTTTTGTTGACTAAAATGCTGGGAAAATTTTGTTACAAAATCATTCCAGCTTTTGATTTGCCCGGAGGGCAGCTTTTCAAACCATTCTCGAGCAGCTCCCGTGAATGTTAGTGCAAACATGTGGCACCAGTACGGAAGGGTCCAACCACTGACTCCCCCGACTGCCACAAATCTCAGCAGATGATCACTGGGATCTGTCATTCCATTATATGTTCCAACGGATGTTGGAATCTTTGCGTTCATTGGAGATGGAGCTTGTGCGATGCTTGGAATAAATTTTGACTTTTCTGCAAAAGATTCTGGACGGTATAGTTTTGAAAAATCATACTCAGCACTACTGCAGTACTTCGCGAGGCGGACAACTGGTCGCGGGTAACTAGCCCCTCCATATGAAGGAAGGCGGCTATCCCCACTGTCATAACTACCTTCCGGATGATAAGTTGAGTCGTATCCGTCCAGTTCGTCCTCATAAGATGGTACCCGCATATCTATGCGAGGGCGAGGACGTAACCTCCGAATCTCATCCACATTCTGTTCAGGCGGTTGACTGTATTGAATGCGGCTTCCCCTTATGGGAGGAGAAATAGATCTCCTGGGAGGCTCATCATACGTCAGGGTACGGCCATGAAAACGCTCATTCCGAACCCTGCGTTCGTACTCTGCTTTCAAATTTTCTTGTTGAACACGAAGCCATTCGTCCGGAGACAAAAGTCCTTCGGTTCTGAAGCTATGACGGTGAGCTCTTCTTGGGTTAGAATCACCGGAATCTTCCTCCAAACCTAACTCCGAGTGAGTTCGGTGGCTTCTCTCATAATTCGCTCTAGATCTCCGAGATTAGAACCTCCTGGGGCTGTGACATGCCCTGGGTCAGTATTTGGTGTAATGACATTTCCAGTATCTGCTAATGGAGTGAAATATCCCCGAGCCGTTAAACCATCTAAGGTAAAACCTCCAGGGTTCACGGCATCAGTTCGTGGAACAGAACTCGTGACTCTAGCAAAAATGGATGTTGCTCCTTCGCGTGTTTCAATATTGAGATCACATGGAGGTTGCGATTGATTCTCCGTCGGCCCTTTAGGTAACTGATTCATATCGTAAAGAGAACGGAAATTTTTTTTGCTGTTCTAACAAAAGCACGGATGGTGCCAATGAAGAAACACGGATCTACTCCCCTTGACGGGTCCTAGATCCAATGAGTCCACAGGGTAGGATACGGTTAACTTCCAATACGATATGAAGTAAATTCCCAAAGTCCAGTGACGTGAACCTGCAAAACAGACACCGTGAGCTCATTACGGGAAGGACAAGAGGGGGGAGTCTTCCCATAACCACCCTCCGGCGTGAGAATAAGTATAACTCCGATGAAGATAAAGTACTTAAGTAAATTAAGATAGTACAGTGGAAGTGAATGAATACCTCATGACGATTGAGAGGGTGTTTATAGCCGAAGGGTGTGGGAAGGTGATTGGGCCAGCTGTCCCTTTGGAAGATGCTCTTGTAACCACCTGGACACGTGTCCTCATATGATAGGTTCATTTTATACGTTGCATGTGCATGTATAACAACCTGGACACGTGTCTTCACAGGATAGGAGGATAGGCATCCCTGGCCATGTGCATGGTTATAACGGCCTTGCCAGGTGTCGCTAATTGGTTGGTTGAGGGATCACCTATTGTCCAAGAAATCATCTTAATAGATCTTCTAGAAGGTAATTAGTTATTGACAGTTGTCCCGGGGCATTACCTCGTAGTTATTTACGCGGGCGGATGTTCCATCCTGCGGATAACTTTTGAGGGTGCCAGGATTTTTCCGCATGTCTTGCGAGGATGTTTCTTCTTTCAATAGTTATGCGGGTGGTTCATATGTCCCGCGGGTGCCTTATGAGGGACTTCTGGTTAACCTTCGGGTAGCACTTAAGGGTATTTGGCTCTTTTTGGTACCATACCTCTATATCATCGCTATTATAACTCATCGAACACGCTTGCTCGCCGTTCATGTCCCGTTACCCGTCTTCCTCACGCATTCGCTATTTATTTCTCTGTGTTAAGCCGATGCCACCCAAATGTGTAAAGCTCAAGTTTTTCGGGCGAGTTAGTCATCTCAATATTAACCGAAAATCAACACCTAGATGCAGCAAGGTTAAGACCGGATTTGGTTTGGTTCGCAACCAGACTTTAGAATTGAAGGTTAATCTTGTGAGATTATCACGACGGTTTTTGTGCAAATGCAACTTTTTGTGATCACCTGGCTAGTTAATCATCATCACTTATATTTCGTTCATCCGATCAGGTACTCCCCTCTTTTACTGTTTTTAAATCCTTTGGGGACATATGCGTATCGTATTATATTCACGTATTATCTAGTATTCAAAACCGCAACTGTTTAATCCTTGTGTGTATATCAGTTTATGCCTGACTTGTTATTTGCTTACTTGCTTTATTTGAACCGCATTCGGAGAGGTCCATCATATTCTCAGTCTAGTATGATCATACGACCGTCGTAGTGGCCGGCGTCCGACGCATTGACAGTGGTTTCATCGACACCTCATTTTTGGTAACCAATGCCCACTCGCAAGGCAACGGTTTAGCCCTTTCTTTATGGTTGATTGTTTGTGTATGTGCTATGGTTTAACTGTTTATCTCACAGGAATAGTTTGCATCTTTCTTTATATTATATATATTATTACTGTTGTGTCTTAACTGGTGTTTTACTCACTCAACATGTGTTGCTGACAAAATTATATTTTATATGCATTTGCAGGTTATCGGTTTGTTTGTTTAGCAAGATGAAGATCACATAGAGATGCTTTTTAGGATACAAACTTAATTAATCATTGTTGTAATTGTTTTATACTTGATGTACTTAACTGTAATTGATGTATTTAAGCAAATATAATAGATATTGAAATTTCCAATATTGCATGATAGTAACCTTTGAAAGCTGTGAGCAATCAGTTCACGCCCCGGCATTTCCGCAGTAGTGTCACACCCCCTTCATAAAACTTTCAATTCTTTTAGCAGTTTTATTTGACATATTACTTATCTATAACATTTTTTTCATTTTATAGTACAAAATTTGTGCAGTTTATTACGTAAATCCACTATTTATTTATTTATTATTAACAAACATTAGGAATTTGTTTTAAAAATGCAAACTATCTCCAAAAACTATTATAAAAACACTCTCTAAACAATGAAAACAATTTTAGATTAAAAAAATGTATTTTTAAATTATAAAAATGTTTTTTTTAATTAATAAACAAACATGTTTTTGTTATTTATAAAAAACAAAAAATTGTTTTAAAAATATTAAAAAATATATTAAAAAAAATTCTTAAAAAATGTGTTTTGAAGACAACAATAATAATATATAACAAAATGACAATAAAAGAAATCGAAAAGGTTTGAATTGTATAAATGTGAAAGTTGAGTGAAGGTATGTTTGGTAAAAATGGGATAGAGGGGGATACGTTTAGCAACACCCAGTATTATGTGAACAATGATAAAGAAAATGAGAACAATGCAAAAACAATGTGATGATATTGTTTCCTATTTTTTGTTAAGGGTAATAAATTAAAAAAAATGTAAAACGTTTAGATAAAATAAATAAATGTATAATAAACTTTTATGAACTGTATATACATATAAACATGAACGAACGCTTATGAACACATTATCGAACGTTCATGAACACAATGAACCAGTGGAGGTTCTGTTCATGTTCGTTCTTTTATTAAACGGACGAACATAAACGAACTTTCCTTTGAACTGTTCGTTGAACGTTTGGTTCGTTTACCACCATAACCACAACTTTTTAATATAGTAACTCTCAAATTCCATCAAGTACAACATTAACCCCGTAACTTTTTAATATGATAACTCTCATGTTACATTAAGTTACACAAACAACCCTACAAGTTTTTTTATGTGATACGAACTAATACCATAATGAATTATTGATACTGACCGAATCCCCGTCATAACACGTTGGTTTAAAACAACTAGTTATTATAATAATAATTCACACAATCAAGTGAATATTATCTATAATTTTTTGCATAATATAACTAAGAAAACACAAATTAGCACATCCCTTTTGACATAAAAAAAATATATATTATAAGATATGAAACAACATGCCAAAAACTATCACATTCCAAACCTTTTTTTTTTCACTAAGAAATACAAATATTTATCGAGCCAGTATTATATTGATGAGTAGTTCAATTTAGTGTATATATATATATATATAGGGTAAGGATCATAAGAGAACTCTTTGCAAATTGAGAACTTTGAGAACCATTTTGAACCACTAAAAACACATTTAAAAAAATATTTAAAAAAATCATAAAACAAAAAATAATAAAAATTTTAAAAAAGTAAAAAAATCAAAATTCTTATATTTTATTCCGGTTTCATTAAAAAATATAAAAAAATACAAAAAAATAAAAAAAACGTCATATTATACACATATGTATAATTTTATATAATCTTTGGTTACGTAATATACACATATGTACAGTATCATTTATCTTAAATTATACACATGTGTACAAAAAAAAACATGTAAATATACATATATGTATATATTATACATATGTGTATATAATTTAGCTAAACCGAGTTTTTTTTTATGAAACCGGGATGATAAAATAAGAATTTTGGTTTTTATACTTTTTTGATTTTTGTGTTATTTTTTATTTTATGATTTTTTTTATTTTTTGGTTTTTTATGGTCTAAAATGGTTCTCATAGTTCTCAATTTCAAAAAGGTTCTCTCATGATCCTGATCCTATATATATATACACGATTTGTTGACTTTGTTCAAATTATTAAGTAAACTTTTTGAAGGTGCTTTTAGTTAAAGAATATGCTTATGCATAATACTTCTCACCGGAGAAAATTTATTTCACATGAGATATATCGGGCTAGAAATGAGATATGGAAGCCATAATATATAAATTTTGGGTGTCTCGGCGAGCTTAATCCAAATATGGGGTTATTTGGCTCAAATGATGTGTGTATGGATCGTGCACAAAATTATTATGCATGGTCCGTACATTGGCCCAAATGCGTAAATCCTTGAATTCACCTGTTTAAGGAGCGATCTTGGAGCATACACGGACACATTAAAGCCCGAATCAATCAAGTTATTGACTTGATTTGTCATTCATATTTTGTTTTCTACTAGTTTTAGAAATATTTTATACAAAGTTTATTTTGTTGTTCTTAATTATGTTTGGCTAAACCCTTGTAATAATGTAGGTTTAGATGATTTTGATTCGGTTTGACATTATGTTTGATTTCAATAGACTTTTGTTATTACGAACTTATGATGTGTATGATTGTTTGTTATTATTGGTTTTAGATACGATTTGTGTGCTCTTGTTGATCTTTCTGTGAAGCTATGCATGTCTGATTCAATACTTATTATGTTTAGGTTATAAAAGTGCACTTATAGTTTGATGTTTGAAACCAAAAACGTGAATAGACAAATTGGTAACATAACTAGTAAAACTTGTGAGCTACCTAAAGAGAGGACTTGAATACGATCTAGAAACTTTTTATGGTTTTCTTTAAATTTAATGTTCGAGTTATAATCCGTAAGTCGTTGGTAGAATCCTGTTAATTAAGAAGCCCTAAATCATAAGTGATGATGACTAAAACTCGGTTCACAAGATTAGGTTCTAGTGTGTGTTTATGACGTTAATTACTTGTTTTATGGTATTAAACTTAGCGGGCTTTAATCCATTTTAGCTCTTCACACAAATGTTCTTCATATAGTCATCTCGAGTTGTCACTTCAGTCAAGAGGATTTAACACCTAAGTAGTTGTTATCTCCATCTGAATTCCTTAGGCTTTTCTAGTTGTTCTCTAGTTATTTTCTAATTTTCCATCATTATTTCTTTAAAACATCCCTTTTACATCGGTTAGATATTGACATGTAATTAAGTATTAGGAACCATTATGTCCTCGGAATCGATACTTGGTTCTTGCAATTGAAAGTTTAAGGAAGGGGGTATGACAAGTAGAAGAGGGGGTACGTTTAGCCACACGCTAATGAATACATCGATCTCGATCTTTTGGATCCGCTGATTTTTATTTGTCTTTGTTTTTGTTCGTGAACACATTCATTACCTTAATGAACGAACACGAACATAAAATCTCATTCGGTAAGTGTTAGTGAACACATTATTTCCTTAATAAACGAACATGAACAAGCCTTTGTTTGTGTTCGTTCAATTCGTTTGCAAACCTAGTTGGGGTGTTAGTTGTGTACTTAATGGAACTTGTGAATGTCCTCAAAACTTCGATTCAAGTGTGCCAAATTTGAAAGAGAATGGGCCAAATGGTAGTTATGCAAAATTTAACGTCCATTGTCTAGCTTGAAACTATAGAAATAACGATTTAGACGGGTTGTCTAAAGAATATGACAATTCGTATTAGGGCTTGGATGAATATAGTCAAAATAGCCAAATTTGTGATTTGATGTACCATTTAAAGAGTTGATGGGTGGTCTAATGTGTGACTTAATCACAAAGATAACATATTTGAAGAACCGTCTCAACCCACCTACTTTTTGAGACGGTCTGTCTAAAAACAGACTTAAATATGAAGATTAGGATTGGACAAGCCGTTTAATCCGCCTACAATCTTCAAGCGGTCCATCTAAAGGATGACTCAGTAACCGGTTTTGACAACCATGACGTGTCAAGCAAAAAGTGATGCTTATCCTGAACATTTTTGCCTATAAATGAAAGCCACATCACGTCCAATGACGTCCATCTCTCAGCTCTTGAATCCTCTTAAGCACACACGCACACATAATCCAAAACTTTGTTCCCGGTGTTCTTAGCCAACTTCACTTAGAAGCAAGATGATTAAGCCATAAGGGCGCTGGTGGCAGAAATGAATGTGCAAATGGGGGCATGGTTCCACATTCCACATTGGGTGGAAACTACCACGATCGTATTAGTTTTTACGTTAATAATTAAAACATACTAAAATATTAAATAACCACTCAAAAGTAATTTTTTTAAAACTACACCCGGGACGTTTTTTTAAACGCAAACGTAAAAAGTTTCATATATTGAAATCGACTTAGTCTTCATTTAAATTCATACGGAGTGTTAGCAAGAGAAAAAAAAAGAAGATAAAAACATTATGTCAATGGTCTTTAGTTATATTGAATTAAGATGTATGTAGTTTGTTTTCCACAAATAGCATATTTTACCCCCATTTTTGCCGTTCACATAAAACAAGTACCCTAGAGAAGTCCACGCTCGTGGTTCACACTAACCAGGCGTGGTGTTCCATGGCAAAGAGAACGGCCACATCAGCCCACTCCACCACACCCTAGAGTCTTAACTAAATCAATAATATTGATTTTAACAATGAGCATTTATAACTTTTATTTTCTTTGTTAAGCGCAATTGATTATAGTGGGATTCTTTTGTAGCAAAGGTTAGAGTTAGAGGTGCATTTGCATTTAATCAGGCTATCACTATAAATGAGATAAAATGTTTTTTTGATCTTTGTGTTTATGTCTCATAGTCTTTTCATCCCAAAATAGAACATATTAACGAAGCAAACAAATTTAAACAACATGGGCTTATTCATCCAAAAGTTTCATTGGGCTATGTGTTGTGGGGTACGCCTCATGCCACCTCACCTAAATTTTTTTATGAACACCGCACGGACTAATGAGGCCACCAAGAGAATAGGAGTCACTCCCTTAGCACCATTTATCAAATTGAAAAGGCAGAGTCCACTATCCTCCACCATTCACCATTCAAATGCACACACACGTCCTTTTTTTTTCTTTAATTCATCTTAAATTATTGGATTTTAACAATACCTATTGAATGGTATTGGCCGAAAATAATCCATATTTATTTTATCATCATTGACATTCCAAAATTTAAAAAAAGTTGGTCCCCAATGGTCCCTGGTTAAAAATGACTTAACTGTGTTATATATTTTTCCGAATTTCAAAGTTATGTTTTAGGGCTTTTGATCGGAAGGAGGATACGAGTCGATTGATGTAAAACTTCGTTCAAAACGGTGCTCCAAAACGATGAAACAATGCTTAATTTCGGGTGTTTGAACTTACAATTAACACAAATCAAGTCGTTTGGATCAACGTTTTGAGCTAAGTTTTACATCAATCGACTTGTATTCTCATATCGATCAAAAACCCTAAAACGTTAATTTGATATTCAGAAAAAAGTAGAACGCCGTTAAGTCATTTTTAACGGGGGACTATTGGGGGGCAACCTTTTTAAATTTGGGACCGTCAGTGGTGACAAAATAAATAAGGATTATAATCGGATAATATCATTCAATATGGATTATTAAAATCCAATAAACCTTAATTTAAACCATCATGCGTTTATTAAGGAATGGGTTACTAAATACCTACTAACTGTTGTTCCTACTTTTGTGGGGGGTGGTAAGGTGGTTAGAGTGTTAATGAGGTCAAGGTTAAGGGTTTAAATCATACAATGTGCAAATATTTATTTGTTAAAAAAAATACCTTATTGACTAAGTCACAAGACGTTATACACTTTTCACTTAACCAAACACCACTGTACCACATAGGTTTACCAGTTAGGCCGATGGGTATGGATTAATGAGTGGCCCCCCACTGGTTCGACGTGGCACCCCATTCCATGCATGAGAGCCTTTGTATACCACCCCATCATCATCATTTCACTACTGAAATGCATGAGAGCCTTTGAACGCCACCCCATCATCATCATTTCACTACTGAAATGATCTCACTGACCATGGTTACGCTCCTCATTTGAGGAGAGAGCCAATAAAGAATTCTTTTTTTTTATTACTCCTTCTGTTCCATTATAAGTGTCCAGGTTTAAAAACACAAAGTTTAAGGTGGAATGGATTATTACATTTTTTTTCTTACCAAATGACAATAATGCACTTGAAAAGTGGGTCCATCAATATTGTTATTAATGTTAGTTGTGTGTTTAAGGGTAAATTTGGAAATTAGTTAATAAATTTTGAAAGTAGACACTTATAATGGGACAAATAAAAAAAGAAGTGTGGACACTTATATAGGGACGGATGGAGTATTAAATAATACTATAATTTTGGAGAATGATAAAGAATGGGAGGAATAAACCATAACACGGGTTGTATAATGAGGTTGAATGATAAACGAAAAGCTGATATGACGCAAACATAACAAATGTGAGTGGTGTGTTGTAATTTGTATGTTTTGTGTTTGTGAGAGATTTGGTACATGATGGATGAATTCATGGCTGCAAATGAGTCAAACTATCATCTAGTGACTGACGCAAGTTGTACCAGACGGTTGGATATATGTTAAAACTTAACCTTGTTCATCTCTATGTCACACTATTCAAATCTCAAACCCCACTTCAATTCTATGGCCATAATAATAATAATAATAATAACCTCCACTTCCCCGTAAACATCCTCGTTTTATGTCCGGCAACAACAGCCAAACCATCGATACTGTGTCCGACCAAATTCAACACAAGAAGGTGACTATTAGATATGGAACAAGGGCAAAGATGTCACTTTTATCCAAAATTAAAAGAGCCAAGAACCGGTTAAAGGGTAATAATAATAATAATAATAATAATAATAATAATAATAATACCCTGAAGAAAAAGTCTTCATCTTCATCTTCTTCAGGGTTTTATTGTTGGTGTATTGGACCAACACCCAGTAATGATTTGTCTTCGGAATCGCCCACGAGTGATCCGAATGCTTCTGGGTTTGGGTTTGATTCGTTAAAGGGTTTGATAGAGAAGAGTGATTTCTTGCTGGATGATTGCAATACTAATATTGATGATGATGTGTATATTAATAGTCAACATAATGAGGATGTTGTTGTTGATGAAGATGATGATGATGATGATGATTATTATTATTATTAATGGTAAATATCACAAATTTTTGTTTATTTTGTTTTTATTTTGCTTAATTGTTTGATTTTTCCAGTTTTCTTGAATATTGAATTGGTTTTGGTGTGAGTATTAAAGAAATCTTGATTTTTAGCTCATACATTTGTCTTGAATGCAATGGTTAGTATATTCTGCATATGACTAGCACTAGCACTAGCACTAGCACTAGCAATGTTTAGCTTTGAACCATGTTTTAGGAAAACATATAAGGGGTCATTTGGAACCCGATGCGGGTTGACTAATTCAAAGGCTTTATGACTTATTCGGATGTTTTTTTAGTGTTACTGATTCAGATGTGGCTTCTTAATTAAATTATTAAGAGGCTACCAAACAATTAGTAAAGAAAATTAAGTTAGAGTGGAGAACCTGTAGGTTCCCTGGACGGATCTCACGAGATATCTCGATCAACTCAGGTGCGGAATCCCTGCGTAGATCGTTACGAGCGTAGAACACGAATCACACGAACACACGATACGATAAACGAACACGTTATATTATAACTCAAACTCGTGATACGATATCACTATTACAGACACACGTTACAGCTCTCGTAACAACTCGAACAAACTAACACCAACTACTAAACTATTCAGCCGTAACCTATCAATATAAATACACGACAACTTCGCCTGGCATGTTCAGGCGAAGTTGTCCATAACTTCGCTTGTCTAACAAGTTCGCCTAGGCGAACTTGTTAACAACTTCGCTTAAGACATATATAAAACATAATTAACATTACAGACTCGATTACAGACACTAGACTATGAACTACTGACATTATGCACCAACAGACTCCCCCTTGGCAGTAGCTTCATATCTTGATCTTTAAGCACTTGTCTTGTAATCTTCAATCTTGTATCTTCACGCATGCACTCCTTCTCTAACACAAACTGACACAACTCTTTGATACTTCCTCGCTTCGTCCTTCCAAGCAGGAATATAAAATATTTTCTTCTCATTGAGCACCTGCAGATCAGCTTGCGATAAGTTTACCAAATGCATCGGATCGTAAACTCTCAGCACTTCTTGTTCGTCTTCGTCTTCCATCACGGCCTCTGCTGTCTCACAATCCACAAACCACCACTTTAGGTCTTTAAGCACATCCTTGGGCATAAGCTTCATCGGTACTTCTTTCAAACACCGGATCGGTTTATACTTCATGACCATCCAAGGTTTTCCATCAGCTCTCAAACCTCTATCCTTGTCTTCAACAAGTTTTCCCTTCTGCGGTTTCAACAGCTCAAACTTCTTCTCTTTTATACTCTCTTTCCATACAATTTTCCCAATGACTCTAGCCATATTATCGTCATTTCGATTGATTAACCCCAATCTGGCTAAGTCTTTCACTTCACATTCCGGCAGTGTATTCAACGACCTTAACATTCTTTTAAAATACTGAACGCCGTCATACCGTTTAATCACAAAGAGCTTCAACTGCTCATCATAGTTATAGCAAATAATCCCTTTCTTCGCTTCAGCATAGCCTTTAATATTGTAACTCTTCTTAAACATTGTAGGGACCGCCGGTTTCTTCGTTTTGACGAACCACTGAGCATAGCCTTCCTTCCACCTAGGCTGCTCTTCCCATTCAGTCCCATCGATTACTGTCTCATTACCCATATCTGCTTTCTCCACACCTGGAATGTCATGCTCCACATTCTCTTCTACTATTTCACCTTCTTCAACATCTTCTTCAATCACAATCTGTGCGCCAATCTTCTCAATATCCTCAATTGGCAGCACATCATCATCAAACAACACATCATCACTAAACATATCATCATCTAATTCTTTCAAAGCATCAATCACATCATCTTCATCATCAACCATCACCACCTCATCACCACCAGAACTGCCAGCCGCACCTGCAGACTCCCCCTCAGCTGTGGAAGTCCCAAGAGCTTGAGTAGTTCTTGGCAACTCACCACCTGCACCTTTCGATGCATTGGGATCATCGTCTCTATCATTTCTCTTCTTTGTCCTTAACTCGTCGCCTTTACAGCCTGTCTCCCCCTGAGATGCCAAGAACTCCTTCATAGCATTTATAATTCTCCCATGTTCAACCAGGAGGGACGACTGTAGTTGATTCTCTGCTACAAGGCGCTGAATAGCCTGGGTCTGGACAAGATTCACCCTTGATTGTTCTGCCACGACCCGCTCAAGTGCAGCTATTTTCTTTGAGTCTGAGAGGGTTGCATCGAAATCAAACCTCATGTGAGATGTGTCTTGAGTATACTCAGCAGGGATTTCGAATGAAACCGGGACATCAGAAGCAGTTGTGGACGTAACCGCAGGTGGTATCGTGACCGACAACCCTGCAGTTGCAACGACTGTCGACTCAACAAATTATGCAACCACCTCTGAAGGAGTAAGCGTTGGAGGTGGTAAAGACACAATCTCCGGAGTCGTCAGCTGACAAGTAGTAGATGGAATGCCGAAAGCTGATGATGTAGCCACCACGGGAACATCCGCGGCGCTTAAACTTGTGACCTGTAGTGATGTAGGAACAATCGACATACCTGACAGTGCGGGCGGAGCGAAACGTACAACTCTTGAAGTCTCTCCAGCTCCCATACCTGCACCTGTCATTTCCCGTCTTGAACGTCAGATCAGTTTGTGAATATCTTCTTCTTCTTCTTCTGACTCACTATCATCAACTGTCCTCTTTCTCTTCCCTAACGTCCTCTCTCGAGTCACCAACATCCTTCTCGCCTCATCCATAACATCATCAAGATCTGAGTCAGCCACCGTGGTAGCTGCTCTAGTAACACGCACAGTCGAGACACGTTCAACTGGGATCTGAACGTTCTCCTCTGGATCCACCCGATCCATATCGAAGAATCCTTGACCTCCGAATTCTGCATCAAGGTCCACTTCCTCCTCCGATGACACAACAGGAGCAGCAGGTATAGCTTGAGATGCTCCTGCCTGTTGTGGTGCCGGGTCTCTGTACTCATCCCCACGAGCTGGCACATACCCCGGGTTTATTAAGTACCCAAAGAGTGGAGTATGCCTTGGACGCAGTTCAGGCTTGCTCCTCGCGCTGGATGTTCGGCATTGAGCGAAGATACGTTTGCTCACACTCTCCACGTATCTTATTGGACGTCGTTGAGGCAACGTGGGAGCAACATGATTCAAGATCATCTGAATGAATCTTGGATACATGATGAACCTCTCACGGGCCATCGCTCTTCTCTGTCTATCGATCTCGTAAAAGACCATCTGACTAAAGCTATAACGTTTGTTATAAGTCGGAGCAGTCATTGCTGACTGCATGGTCGCACCCATACCATCAGTGCCCGCCTTCCTCCCAGTATGCAGACAATCATTACGTGCATGAGGAAGCGCCACTGATCAAGTAGGAAACCCTTCCTCCGTTGTGTATCGCCCAATGGACCAGAATAGCCCATCCGTAGAAATGCTCCATCACGGAACGGAGCAACAAACTCTGTAGGGTCATCCCTAGTCTCCTCTCCAAAACGTAAAGCCACCCGAATTTGTTCAGACGAGAACTGAACTTCTTGATTTGACGGTTGCTCGCATAACCGGGGGCTCAACGCGGCAATCGTATTCCACCGTCTGCCAAAAATCCTCAATATTGGGTAAGGAAATCGGCAGAGTCGTAGTGATTGCGTGGAATATCCTCGAGCGAAGGAGGAATGTAATAATCTCGCGGTAATCCTCAACACCACTCGCTTCCGGGTCTAAGGTGATATACATGTTGTGACCCGGGAAGAATTGCCTCTGATTATCTCCGTCATCTCCTCCAGCACCTCCAGCACCTGCTACTGCAGCCATATCTGCAACAAACGAACCAAGTTAGATAAACGTTAAGGCATAACACAAGTTCGCTGGTTACCATGAGCGAAGTTGTGATAAAATCTGTATAGGCGAAGTTAAAGTTGGGGCGAAGTTGGGCACAACTTCGCTTCAACTTTAAGTTCGTCTAATAAACAATAATTAAAAAAGGGTCCAGGCGAAGTTAATGATAACTTCGCCTCACCACAACATCGCCTCAGGCGAAGTTAAACCTCAGGCGAAGTTGCGGATAACTTCGCCTAATCCTTAAGTTCGCCTGAATCTGAATCGGCGACAGTAAGGTTTATGAAACAACGTGCCGTTGGTGATTTCGTGATTAAGGAATCCGAAAAACATGATTTTAAGGTTATCTAGACGATCAATGTGTGAACCACCACGTTAAAACAAGTTTGAAACCGGGTATAAGGTTCGAACGTCCGAGGTCACTAACCGGTTGTCGAAACAACCTAGGATTAACAACCATGAACATCGATTATAAGATATAACGACACTACGAACCTTGAATCGGTAACGGAAACTGAGAAAAAGAACAAGAAATCGGAAAAATGACAAGTTCGCCGGAAACAGATAAGTTCGCTGGAATATCGGAGTAAGTTCGCTGAATTTGAAAATTATGAACAGTTTGACCTTTGAAAATCCTTATATAGGAGCGGAGTTATACAGGCGAAGTTACGGTTAACTTCGCCTAGGCGAAGTTATTCACAAGTTCGCCTTTTTAACAACTTCGCCTATATTTACAAAATCAACCCTTATAATTTGAACATTTTGCAATTAACTTTTAAAACTCCCTTTAAAGAATTAAATGACACGATCAAGTCCAAGTAACCTGTTATAAAATCATAAAACTACCTAAGTACGACAAACTTTTAAAAATTTAAAGTACGAGGGATCAAATTTCAGTCTCGACAGGGACTACTACGTTTTAGAAAAGATCCGAACAGGAATCATACTAATTACGCGACTGTCACATAGATCCGTGTTTAGCTGTATTATGACATAAAGAAACAGGTTGTAAGCAGGTAAATAACTTAAAGTGGTTTTCATCGTTTCTGTGATACGAGTTAGGTTCAATTATGCCTCAAAATTTAAGTGGGACACAACTCAGAGATTATGATGCCTCCTATCTATTCTCAAAGCGTATTTGGCTTTCCCCAAGTCACCCCGAATTGACCTCGACCCATAGTGTCTGATTAAGTTTGTAAGTACTCTTCATCTGCTTCCCGTTCTCTTTCTTACTCCATGATTGAGAAGTCTTGACATTGTTAGCTCTAAAATGTTTCAATAATTCATAATAATTTTTTTATTTTTTTATTTTTATTATTTTTTTTTAAACAAACATTTGCATAGACTTCAGAGTAGTAAACAACTGCAAGTCCCGAATCTGGATCACTGCAGTTTCTTCACACACTATCTTTACGGGAATCAGAACACTAACAGGCTCGTGTATGACTGGGTAATCGCTTTTCTGCCTATCATTCGGAAAGATATATATGAAGACATGCAGAACTCTTAAGGAGTTTCCACGTAAAATCGAGTAGATTTAGTTTGTATCACATCTACTTTTACGCACCATAAAAGTTACCATGACATACAATGACTGTCCTAAAGCCTTTTAAGCCTAATAACTTCACTAGTTAAGCACACAGAATCAGTATACCTATCATTTTCCAAGGTTGGATCAATTTTCTGTTAAACATAGCAAACGAACTTCTTACGAAGTAGTAGACTAGAAAAATAATTTCATTTCCCTCAAAAAATTTATGACTTCAAACGCCCCGATCAAGTCAAGTCTTCAGGTCAACGGCTATCCCGAAGATCCAATGGATCAGCTGGACCGACCACATACTAGTATGTGTCCTTCTAACTAAGTATGATCGACTAATTTTAAGCGAAAGAATGAAAACACATCATAAACCGCCCCGGTCACTTTCAGTCATCTGGTTAATGGCTATCCTCATATTCTACAAGTAGAAATGAGTACCAAACATGTCCTAAGACATGTCCTTCAAACTGAGGCAACCGACATAATTCTAAGCGATAGTGACGTGTTTTTTTTTTTTTTTTTTAATAAACATAAAAAGCATGGTTACTCGGGATTGATCATCCCATTCAACTCAATAAGGTTTTGAAATCTTGATTTGTCAAACGCTTTAGTATATAAATCAGCGAAATTATCAAGCGTATCCACCTTTTCAAGCACAATCAGTTTCTTCTCAGCACAATCCCGTATAAAATGATGACGTATGTCAATATGTTTAGTTTTACTGTGCTTCACGGGATTGTTAGTTACTGAGATAGCAGCTGTGTTATCAATGCAAATAGGAGTAAGTAAGAAATTTAGACCATAGTCGAGCAACTGTTGTTGAATCCAAAGAACCTGGGAGCAGCAGTTGGATGCTGCCATGTATTCTGCTTCACAGGTTGAAATTGCGACTGAAGTCTGCTTCTTGCATGCCACGACACCAATCTGCCACCAAGAAACTGACATCCTCCAGTTGTTGACTTCCGACTCTGATTGCACCCTCCATAATCAGAATCTGTGTAAGCGACTAGCTCCAAGTCTCCTCCTCTCGGGTACCACAACCCCAGCTTCGGCTTGCCCTTGAGATACCTCAGTATCCTCTTCACACCCTTCAGATGAGATTCTTTTGGGTTTGCCTGAAAGCGTGCACAAAGACAAACAGCAAACATTATATCAGGCCTAGAAGCAGTTAAGTACATTAAAAAACCTATAATAGCCCGATATTGAGTTGGGTCCACATCTGCATCACCATCTGACTCAGCACCCAATTTGTGATTGACGCAGATTGGAGTGTCGAATGGAGTGCTGTCCTCCATCTTGAAGCGTTTGAGCACATCATGGACATACTTGGTCTGATGAATGAACATCCCATCCTTCTTCTGATCAACCTGCAATCCTAAAAAGAAAGTTAGTTCACCCATAGCACTCATTTCAAATCTTTTCTTCATGACAGACTCAAACTCCTGACACATGGAGACTTTTGATGCAGCAAAAATAATGTCATCCACGTAGACTTGCACCAGCAGGAAGTCGCTTCCTTCTCTCTTGAAGAACAACGTGCTATCAATCTTCCCTCTTTCAAACCCATTTTCAAGCAAGTAATCTGATAAAGTTGAGTACCAGGCACGAGGTGCCTGATGTAGTCCATACAACGCCTTGCTTAATTTGTACACATGGTCTGGAAAGTCTGGGTCAGGAAAACCCGGAGGTTGCTCAACATACACAACCTCATCAACTTTCCCATTTAGGAATGCACTCTTTACGTCCAACTGAAAAACCTTCATCTTTTTATAAACAGCAAATGCCAAAAACAATCTAATGGCTTCCAATCTTGCCATAGGAGCGAACACTTCATTATAATCAATCCCCTCTTGTTGATTAAAACCTTTAACGACTAGGCTCGCCTTGTTTCTTATAATAATCCCTTTCTCATCTCTCTTGCAATTAAAAACCCATTTTGTGCCTATCGCATGCACATGCTTCGGTTTTTCAACCAAAGTCCAAAATTCCATTTTCTTGAATTGAGCCAACTCTTCTTGCATAGCTTCGACCCACGAGCTGTCCTTGAGAGCCATTTGATAATTCTTCGGTTCAATCTGGCTGATAAAGCAAGTGTACAAGCATTCGTTGATTATGCCTGTCTCCTTAATGCTTGTGTAAACACAGGTGTGCTCATTCAAGCGACGTCTTGTTTGTACACCGGGGAAGGGACACATCACCAATCACATTCTCCAAAGGGTGATCTTTATGAATTCTCGTGGTCGGAACAGAACCGACATGCAAATTGTCTTCCAAGTTAGAAGAGAGCTCGTCAATTGTTGTTTCTTGCTGAGAGTGAAACGGATTGAAAAATTCTTCTTCAGTCGAGGCAGCAGGGGTATCGATAGCATTTGATGAGGAAGGTTGACATTTATCGATCAGCTGTCTTTGCAATAGATTTTCTTCCTCATCAAAAATCATCTTTGTAGCAACTCTCTCTTCTTCTTCAGCAATATCCAAATACGGTATGTTAAAAGACTTAAAAAGTTTGACATAGTCGAAAAACTCAGCAGGTCCGTTGCTTGGTTTTGGCGGTTGGTAACTTGTGATATCGGTGTTACACACCACCTCAACCTTGCTGGTCGATGTATTAAAGACACGTCTGTTGGGTGTCCCAACAACATAACCGACTAAGATTCCTTCATCGGCTACTTCACCAAATTTAGAATTTGTCTTTAAAATCGAACAAGGGGACCCGAATGGTTCAAGACCACTCAAGTTGGGATTCCTCCCATGCATAAGCTCATAACACGTTTTATTAAGTCGTTTAACCGTCAAGACTCTATTGAGGATATAGCAGGCTGTAGCAACAGCTTCAGCCCAGAACACCACAGGAAGCTTTGAATCAGCCAGCATAGTTCTGGCTCCTTCAATTAATGTTCTATTCTTCCTTTCAGCCACTCCATTCTGTTGCGGTGTATACGGAGCGCTGTACTGGTGTTCAATCCCTTTCTGAAGGCAGAAGATCTCCATTTCAAAATTCTTGAACTCCGTTCCATTGTCACTTCTGATGAACTTAACCCTTTTATCCATAACGTTCTCAACTTTGGTAATCAAATTCTTCACCATCTGAGCCGTTTCATCTTTTGATTTCAGGAAATATACCCACGAATATCGTGAGTAATCATCAGTGATCACCAAGTAGTAAGAAGTACCTCCTAGACTTTTTGCATTCACGGGACCGAAGAGATCCATGTGAAGCAATTCTAGGGTACTGATAATTGAATTGACTTTCTTGGTGAGAAGGGATTTCTTGTGCTGCTTTCCCTTCTTGCACGCTATACATTTATCTTCAAAATTGAAACTCTTCAAGGGAACGCCCAGCACCAGTCCATTCTTGACAATGTGGTTCATCTTCCGAAGATGAATGTGCCCCATTCTCCTATGCCACAATTCGGACTCCGATTCGCTCGCTTTTGTCACAAGGCATGAATCTTCCGAGGCCATTTCAGTCGACCTCATATCCATAATGTACGTATTTCTCTCACGTGGAGCCTTCATCACAATCCACTCCTCTGGTATCTGAAAACCAGGATGTAACACAATTGCTTCATTCTTTGTGAAGTGTACGGTGTACTCCTTATCACAAATCTGCGACACACTCAGCAGATTGTGCTTCAATTCTTCTACAAAGTTAACTTTCTCCAATGTCATCTTTCCGTTCGACACCGTTCCCATTCCTGTAATCTTGCCTCCACTTTCACCGGCAAAGCTCACTCTCCCTCCTTGAATAGGTTTCAAATCGTGTAACAAGTATTTGTTACCCGTCATGTGCCGGGAACAGCCGCTATCCACAACCCAAAGATTGTTGGCAGCCCTGTTCAACTGTTCCTGCACAATAAAGCAAAAGATTAGAATTTAGGGACCCAAGACCAATTGGTCTTGGATCTATATATCCCAAACTTTGGCTCTCCAAAGTTAGTCTCTGGATAATTCCTGTAAGTCCTATTAGGATATCTCCTTGAAGATTGATTGTGAGGCCTTCCAAACCTTTGTGAATTGAAAGAATTATAGCTTGTGGTTTGGTTATTAGCAGTGTAAAACTGAGATTTGTTTCTATGAAAACCTGAATTAGTCACATTTTTTAATTTTGAATGGTTTTCATTTTTAGCAGCATGATAATTACTATTAGGCTTATTCTCAGTTTTAGTAGGCCTTACACCTCTGAATCGCTGATTCAGAGGGCAATCTGCAACTAGGTGCCCTAATTGATTACACCTAAAACAACACCTATGCTCAACCTTTTTATCACCGGTGTTTTAGATGTCGAGGCTTTATTACCGCCTGTTCGTCTCACATATGGTGGGACGTACGGGTTTAGTGGAGTACTCTTTTTATTCGTCTTATCTTTCTCTCCAGCATTGGATAATACCACCTCCTCTTTTGCCTTACCAGACTCGGATGACTTATCCGAATCCGATGAGACTGGACTTGGATCAGAAATTTTAACACTTGAAACAGGCGAACTTGTTTCGCCTCCACTAACATTTGGTTCTTTACAAGTTACTTTAACTGGTACTGTCTGAGCAACCTCAAAGTCAACAGATTTCTGAACACTAGGGTTAAAAGTGTAATTGTGATTATAAGGTGGTGGAACCTCATGATAACCAATTCCTCCTCTCTTAACAGAGGAACCTTGATCACTAACAAGGTGATCAAGAATAGCAGAGGAATTTCTGAACTGCTCTAGTTTTCTATTCAGTTCCACCACTTTTACCTGGTGATCAGCAATCTGTTTTTCTCTATCAGCAATTAGTTTGGTTTTTTCTTCCAAAACTTCATAGCTTAAATCAATCACTTCAATTTTTTCAACAAGTTTTGTTTTTAGACTTTTAACATCTTTTTCACAAGCTTTTATTTTGACTTTATAGCTATTTTCTCTTGCTTTTGTAAAACGATGATCTTCTTTTAGGGTTTTAAATTCAGCATCCAACCTAACATACTGATCGGTTATAGTTGCTAATTGCTCAGACAAGTTTTCACATTTAGAACATGTAGGTTTAGAACATACCTCGGAGAGCTGGTCTTTAACATCTGCCATGAAAGCTTTTTCTTCTCCGGTAACCGTCTCACTTTCTTCAGTTTCAACCTTCGCCAAATTTGCCTGCTCAAAATTTTCTTTAGAATGCAGGTTCCAGTTATATTCACCAGCTTCTCTGGACATCATGGCACTATAATCTTTAGAACCTCCACTTTGCTGTGTAGACCTGACCTGACTTCGTTCTTACACCGCTCATTCCTGCATTCCTTTGCAAAGTGACCGTTTTGCTGACAATTGTAGCATCTTACCTTCGTCTTGTCGAACCCTGGCCTTCCACCGACAAACTTTCTTCCGGTCTTATTCATAAACCTTTTCACTCTTCTCACGATCATGGCCATCTGCCATTGTAGATCCATTTCTTCCATATCATCAGCATCAATCTGGTCATAGTCTTCATCCAACATAGCTGGATCAACAATCTTCCCCTGAATGTAGTTCTCATAGGAAGCAATAAAAGAAGCATAGAGACCAAACTGCTCTTCAGCAGACTTGACACTCATAGGCATCTTGGAGTAGTTGTTGCTGGGAATACTTGGAGAGCAACTACTCTTGCTTACCTGGGGTTGAGAACCACTCGATCCACCTGCTACATAGCAAACATCACCATTTGTGTTGACTGACACATGCCCCTCATGTTATGAGTTTGCGCCCGACTCTCCCTTCGAGTAGTAGGCAGCAGATTCAGTCTTCGATCCTGAGCTAGTGTTGACTTTAGCTCCATACATACCTGGATCTTGAACCTGATCCGTAGGTGTCTCCTTTCTAACCATGTTAAGCTCAAAGGTTCTGAGCTTGTTGACTGCCGTTTCTAGATCATATGTGGGAAAGTCTTTGTCTTCCCTCATCAGCACAGTGTACATCTCCCATTTTGGTGGGAGAGCATCTAGAAGCTTCTCAACTATTTCTTCTTCTCGGTAGGAAATAGAATAGTTGCTCAATTCAGTCATCAGATGGTAATATCGAGTGATAATATCATCTAAAGATTCATTCTTCAAATACTTGAAGACTGAGAACTGGGTTTTGAGCAATTTTATCTTTGAAGCACGGATTCCTAC